>NW_008825114.1:6980454-7051265 GCF_000699105.1 Pygoscelis adeliae
GGCACGCTAGGGAGGACCCCACGCCAGAGCAGGTGGATACCCAAAGGAGGCTGTGGCCCCGTGGGAAGCCTGCACCGGAGCAGGCTCCTGACAGGACCTGTGGACCCGTGGAGAGAGAGGAGCCCACACTGGAGCAAGTTTGCCGGCAGGATTTGTGACCCTGTGGGGGACTCACACTGGAGCAGTCTGTTCCTGAAGGACTGCACCCCGTGGAAGGGACCCCACACTGGAGCAGGGGAAGAGTGTGATGAGTCCTCCCCCTGAGGAGGAAGGAGTGGCAGAGACAATGTGTGATGAACTGATCGCAACCCCCATTCCCCATCCCCCTGTGCTGCTTAGGGTGGAGGAGGTAGAGAATTTGGGAGTGAAGTTGAGCCTGGGAAGAAAGGAGGGGTGGGGGGAAGGTGTTTTAAGATTTGATTTTATTTCTCATTACCCTATTCTGATTTGATTGGTAATAAATTAAACTAATTTCCCCAAGTCAAGTCTGTTTTGCCCGTGATTGGTATGTGGTGAGTGATCTCCCTGTCCTTATCTCGACCCACGAGCCTTTTGTTACATATTTCTCCCCCTGTTCAGTTGAGGACAGGGAGTCATTGAGCGGCTTGGTGGGCACCTGGCATCTAGCCAGGGTCAACCCACCACACCCTGCAAGTAGCTAATAGTGGTATGTATCTTGCCCTTGAGAATGAAACAAAAGATTAAGGAAGGAGAAATGGAAGGGAAAACTAGAAACAGGTGATAGTGACAAAGACAAAAGACTTTATTAATATCCAACTTCTGATTTTTTTCCTTGATAAAGCACAGAAGAAATCCATATCAAAGGGAAGAATGCCTATCTTTTCAAACATGCTGCATGTGGTATGTATACAATCTTTTGCAAGTTAAATAAATTAAAATCAATGGGTGTATTCCTATGAATAACAGATGCAGGACTGGACACATCATTAGATCATGAAATTTATCTTTATATCAATGCTAATATAAGGGAACCTGTTTTACCTTCAGATGCCCCTGATGTAACAAAAAATACATAGCAAATAATTCTCTGTAATTTTACTGTTAAGAGTACAATCCCATTAGCTCCAGTGAAGAAACTCAACTTCTGGCAATGTAAGTGCTACATGATGTTGAAGAAAGAATTATTTTATTGCCAAGACGGGAGTGTAATAAAGTAATGATTATAAAAATATCTAAAAGATATTTTTGGTATTATGACTTTTACAAGTCACAACTTTCTTACCTTGAACTTTCTTGAAAACTCTTGTACTCATAAACTTTAAAAATCTGTCTGCATAAAAACTTGGTCGGTGAACAGAAACAGTGTCCTACAAGATTGAAAAAGGTCTCAGTCACATTTTCCATAAGTAAATCACAAGTAAATTGACAAGAAACAAGCTGGACACCTCAGGTAAACTACGTCATACATTTCAGGCATACTCAAAACAAGTGAATCCTAACAAGTTTTTCCTTTATAAAGGTTAATTCTTCAAGAACTTTTCTACTTCATTAATGAAATTATGAATTATGAATTATACAGCCATATTCTGCAAAATCTTCCTAGCATTTGAAATTTTTTTTTTCACATTATGTACATTTTTGAGTTACAGATTCATCAATGTCCTGCTAAGTGGCCATTGTCTTGTGAAAATTAAAAGGACAAGCTGATAATTTTCATTGCTTTTTGAAAGGTCAACAAATAAAATCAGAGCATGCATTGGAAAATGGACCTAAAAGATTTCAGCAACAGCCCAAACCTGTGATGATGGTAGACACTACACCACATGGTGATGGGTAGATTACAAATACACCGGAGCTAGCTTCTTTCTGGTCAACATAAGTCAAAGTTCCATTAGCTAAAACATCAGCAGATAAAAAAAATAATAAAAGTTACTTACCCCATCATAAACAAGAGCTTTCCAAGAATGTTCCAGCTTCTTCATTAACCTAAGCATATAAAAAAAATCAGAACTGCTTTATAAAATTTCCACATTTATAAGTAATTTCAGAATAGCTTATTCAATAAAAACTTGAAATTCAACTTACCTGTAAGACTGGAGAATATCAATAATACCCATAAATAGAAGCAGCTTTTCTCCTTTATGGCTTTTAGCTGGAATACCTCCCATACTGAGAGAAACAACAAAAATGTAGTTAGATTATCTTTTAAGACATCTCTGATGATCAGTTAGCAGGTGAACTGTACCCACTTGCAAACCCAAAGAAACAGGCACAACATTAAAGCTAGATGCCACAGTGCAAAGGCAGTCAAATGTGAGTCACTTAGCATACAACTGATTTTATATAGCAAACCTAAAGTATCTGGGATCCAGTGGTAAATATCCATTATAAACAAAGAGTATTTTAGGATAACTTTTAGATAGAATTGGAAATATTTAGATGATCTGAAAAATGGAAAAAATGTATACATCAGTTTATTACTAAGGAAAATAATTTTGCCTAGCTGAAGGAGAATTTTGTCACTTTATTGATGACATGTAACAAAACTGTAGAGAGCCTGCACATTACTCCAAGTATGAAAAGGTTGTTTAGTATAGTTTTCACTAAAAATTAAGTATGTTCTTTTCCAAAATTTCTTTACAGACAGATTACTGACAGAAAAAGTAACAGTATCAAGCTGAGAAGCCTGACTGCCTGGATCTCCACTTGATTCAGAGTATTTACTCAGCTATGACCTTAAAGAACAAGGTGCTCATCCCTAAGACCCTCTCTTCCTACTCCACCACCTAGAGAAAAGGGTCCATTGTTTTTAGAACCAGAAACTGAAATCCAATTTTCAGTTTGTCAGCTTCTGTGGCATTGATGGACCCACTACAAAACGAGAAGAAAAAGAGACTGAAGATGCAATACATGCAATACCTCCAAATCTTTTTTAACAGTTTGAGAAACAAATAATACACACCTGAGAACAGCTACCAAAGACATAGCTGAGAGTATATTCCACATTCTGCCACTAAAGCACAGCAGTCCCTTCCCCCAACAAAACAGGGCTACCATCTACTCAATCTTTTTTTTTTTTTTTGGGGGGGGGGGGGCAGGAGGGGGGAAGTTTTATTATTATTCTAGGCACAAAGGAAACCATATTAGAACAAGTGGAGTTTAAATTACTGTAAAACCCCGTTACCGTAAACTCCACCTCAATTAACTGGTCAGACATTCAGAAGCATTAAATGGTTTACACAACTATATTCTGTCAGCTTTTCCTGGAAACTATGACTGTAAATCCAATCCAGTACAAGCAGCAGTTACTGCTGCTGGGTGTCCATTCTCATCCTCATGCTTGTATGGCCTTACAATGAACCACAGCAGCAGACTGACCTAGGGGTCTTTTTTGTAAGACCTAGGCTTATTTTCATCCACCTCACTGAGGTTTGCCACACTACCAGTTAAGTCAATACGAGAGAGGAGATAGTGCAAGGGGCCAAGGAAGCACTCAACTGCTGCAGCAGGCTTTCAGCAGCGGTACTGCACCGGTCAGGATCTGGGCAGCACTACATTAACTCGTGATGTGGGAGCCCAGGGTGGGTTTCCATACATAATAACCACAGGGACTTTCTTGGATGACCTATATAATCAGCTTTGGCTTTTAGTTAAAAAACACAAACCAAAACCAAGCCCCAACACCCCCCAAAACTGCCAGTGCAACACCTCTGCCACCATACAAGAGCATTCACCATCTTCTGCGTGAATGTGAGAAATGCTGTAAAAACTGAGTGAAATTCAGCTCTGTTTAATTTATATTCTAGAGCTCTGAACATCTGGAAACTCTCTATAAATGCTAAATGTTCTAATTCTCCCATTTGTTTGCTGTAGGTTTAAGCACATGTTTTTATACCGTTAGTCGTATTTACCTAGACAGCTCCCTTGAGAACCAGGAGAAGAGTAAATCCTTAATTTGAAATTAAACCCTCATTATAAGGAAGGACCGATTATACAGAATGAGAATGGTGAACATAATGCTCTCACTAGCACTGAATGTATTTCAAAGGAAACAACAGAATAACTATCGTCTATATACTTAAATTTCTACTGCAGTTTTTGCTAGAGAACAGCAGTTCTTAACCTCGGGAAATATCACACATAGATATGACTGCACTTCAGTGGTTGATGATACAGTTCTACGTATTCAGTATATTACTTTGAAATGAAAATAACCACTGTAGGAATATCCATTTCAATGTTAATAAATAGTTTTTGCTTATGGCTCATCAGGCTGCTTCCAGTTAAAATTAGATTATGCCTGGGACTCTTGTAATAGCTGTCTCATAACATCTCTTGTGCATTCATAAGTCACTCTGAACTAACCGAATTTGCTATCGTGTATTTAAAGATGATCAATCTACTAATCAATGTTTTAATTTCCTGCTCTGCAGCAAATTCTGATGGTCCAGCTTTTGGGAAGAAAAAAAAAAAAAGGCTTAATCTTTCAATTCCTGAAATGCAGTGTACTCTTGAATGTTTTGCCTCTTAATACCAAGTGGCACAGACTGAAGAAACAGAATGTGCAACTTTTAATAGTAACCTTAAGAGTAGGTTATGGCACATACGTGTTTGTTGTCTCTGTCGTGAGGGAGTCCCCCGACTTCCCAGGGCCCTGTATAGACTCCATGGCTGTGGAATAGAGAACTTTCTGCCCTCCGGGACGTTTTGCATCCGATGCGCTCTGGGAACTCTCTCCCTCTTTTTCCTTCATGTTACTGTTCAGTATGTGGATGCCCAGTAGCAGACTGTAATCCATGATCTTAAAACTTTCTAGAACCTATCAACAAAGAAATGGCTGTACTGAAACAAAAGACGACTACATACAATATGAATTACACAGCAGCATTTTGAAAACCTAAGTAAAAACAGGCCTTCAAAGCATAAGTTTCTATTAAGAAAATGTGTGAAATTGCAATGAAACAAAAATCTTTTACTGCCCCACATAAGTCAAAGTGCTAGTTATCTAATTAGCTCAATGCTCTTGTTACAAGTGGAAAGAAAGATGCATAGCTGAAATGTAACCCAACGTTATTTTATAGCCAAGGAAGCTATGTCCAGTCAGCATCTTTTTTATTTATAGCAAATAATCAGTTAATAGTTCCGCCATATACTTATGAACTTCAGACATTTTTAAAGTCACCTCTAATGCATATTCCAGACTTCACTGAGCATTTTTGCCTAGACTACACCCTACCTCCCCTCCACCTCCTATTTATAACCGAGAAAGCATTCTTGGAGAACTTTCAAATGTAAAAAAAAGCATTTGCTACCACCCTCTCATTAAAAGCTGATGGGATTTGGGTACAAAAATCATGCATCTCTCTTTATTAGGCTAAATAGGGTCTATCTAAACTGCAAAGGCAGCTTTATTTCTGAAGCATGACTTAACCAACCAGCTTTCTCTTCTAGCTCTACCAACCATTTTTGCCTCTGTCAGTAGGCGAGTTCCCTTTCTTCTTTCCTGCACATGTACTGTCATAAGTTTCTAGTCAGTAACATCATTATCAAGTCTGGCATACTGCCAATAAAAGGAAATACAGTTCAAGTCAATTTGCTAACGTGAAGTAAAACAAGCTATGATCACATCTAGTAATATAACCAAACTGTTAGCAGACAGCAACTCTGTTAAATATCTTACATAACAGCAGTGCTAAGTGGAGAGAGAAAAACCAGTAGCAACCAGGAAGGATATGCTGTGCCACTCACCTCTCCTTTACCTCATGCAGCTCAGCAATGATTCATGACACATTTTGGTACACAATGCCCTAAGATAAAGGTGTAATTTTTGGAACGGAAGCAAGAGGCAATAGTACATCTTTTTATGTGAACAAGAACAACGTGATTTTGCAGAGATGACAAATAAAGAGCAGTAACTTCAGGTATGTCTTTTTGATGAAGACTATCAAAGTATAAATATTTTTACACAAAACACTGAGATAGCTTCTGAACTCTAAGACACATTTTGCAAATCTAAAATGAGATTTGTTGGCCATCAACAGGAAAGGTCTAGAGGTCTGCGAAATTGTAGGAGGAGGAAATTAATACATCCCCAGAGATAATTTTAACTCCAATGTCCAAGTATATAGGCAAAGAGGTAGGAAAGCTCTGTTCCACTCCATCTGTATTTCTTATGTACTCATTATATTAAGAAGAAGCCAAATGTACAATACAGCTGAATTCTTTTCAATCTCTGGCATTTATATTCCATGAGAAACATGGTGTCTTAATTTTAGCACCATTGTAAGCATTTAAAGTGAAGAAACAAAGCATAACACCCTGTAATCTAAGTGTAGAAAGGCGTAGCCTCATTCAGATTTCCAGACACAAAGGAGGAGTTTAGAAGACATGGTAGATTGATCTTGCTCAGAGTAATCTTGCACAGAGGTGGGTTAGTTCAAATGCAACAAGAAAAAGGCTGCTAAGGTATGGCCCTGAGTACTCCACAGCATCCTCTGATGACAGAACTCACACAGGGTTTCAGGACACAACAAAAAAGCATATTCTAAATTACCATACATCTTGAAACAAGATAATGAAATTTTATTGTGCATTGTGTGGGAATGCTGGTGGCTAATAACTTCCTGTTTTACCATCAAGGATTGCAAAAACAGCGCAGCTGACAGGTACAAAGGCACAGACAGTTGGTGCCAAATAAGTTCTAGGATTTTCTTTACTGCTTGCTTATTGCTACCTTTCACTCAGACTTTCTCAAAAAGAAATTACTATAGAATGTATTCATTAAAAATATGTAATCAGTGGATGTTTGGCGCCAAATACAAGTAGATTCTGGGTAGGCTGAAAAAAAATATAATACAATTCATCCTCTATAAAAATACTTACCTTAGTAGTACAGTCAGCAGCACTGTTTATGCAGATTACAGCAGCTAGTCAGGCTTGGAAAAAGGATTGCCACTTTTATTTTACAGTTATAAACATAACTGCTGACAGCTCTGCCTTCAACCTATTCTTTACCACCTTTTGAATTAGATTACATTAGACACATTATGATTTAACTGCACTAATTACATAACCTACGTCCAGGATTGGATGTAGCCTCATGGAAGGCTGTGGTACAATGTGCTGCTGCTTCTTCCGCAGGGACCTTTTACGGGATAAAATTAATCTTTCTGACTGCATCAATTCACCACTGTCACTTAAACCCATACTACTTGTACTATACAATGGACTAAAAATCTCTTTGACTATTTATAACTTTGTTCTAGGATTACTGAAAAACATCATAAAAACAAGTAGCTATTTTGTTATTCCAGTTCATTATGAAATTGAAACACCTGCACATCCAATGGATTAACTGCAGTACACATTTTTACAAACAGCAGGTAGCGTATGAACTCTAGCCCTTGTCCCCCGGGCACCCTATTCATGGTCCTACTCAGAGGCAAGATTGTCCAGTCTACAAAGTGTCTTCAGGATATCGTAATATGATCTGTCCCTCTGTCTGCCTACTGGTTCGATATACAGTTCTGATTACCTCCTCTTAGAAATCTGATAACCAAAACAGCCACTCCTAATGCAAATACACATCTTTTGACCAGATCTAAGCATGTTTTACTTGCCCGTTTGTTTCTAAGAAAATTCTGAGAAATTCTAAGAAATAATTAACGAGAATAACAAGGAAGAATCTCAAACTTCATCATACAACAAAAACTTACTTCATGTCAAACTCTTCAGTCTGTATTACGGAAGAAGTTTTACTTCAGTCAGTGGGATTTCCAGCTGAATATATCTGCAGGGTTCTCACATATGTATCATCATTAATATTTAAAATATTAATTCATTATTATTTTTAAATGTGTAAGTAACGTTTTGCACAGACAGTTGTACAAATTAATCTGGTTCGCCAAGGAAAAGTTACAGAATGCAGTACATCAAGCTATTTCTGAACATGCAGAATCCTATGAGAACACAAAAAGGCATAAGCCTTTTCCTGGGTTGAGGGCTGCTTGCAAGTAGCTTTGATGATTTTAGATGGAACTGCTTTTGAGAAGCAGCAGCAAGTTTTTGCTACAAAGGTACCAAAATGAGATCCTAATCTAATGAAAAACCACTCAAAACAAATCACAGTATTAAAAGAGCTATAGTCATAGCAAAATGAGTCTCCTGTAAAACACCTGATGTCATCCATGTGAGATCACCAGAAATTGTCATTAACCCCCAGAAATACAACCCTTAAAGTGAGAGAAATTCAATCTTTACTCATGTAACCACTCTGAAATGCACCTTGCTAGCAAAATGGCACTGGAAAATTTCAGCAAGAATATTCTTATTTGTTAGTACACCGCATGATTAAGTGCTGTATTTGATAATGACAAGTAAATGTTCAGTTCATTAACTTGACATTAAATTGTTCATCTCATTTGTATTTATAGATGTGTTATTTCACTAGCTACACAGATTCTGTCAACATGATGTTGTCACTTGGTCACCAAGCGCTGCTTGAAAGGCTGGCTTTAGCTGCTCTGACAACTTCCAGATGGCTAGTGTCGCTCATCCCGTTCTAGCCTTAAGTGCTACTTCGCTTTCATAGCACATAAAAACCCCAGTGAAATGGCATCACAAAATACATTGTTTCGGAACATGGAAAAATAACTCCCTGAATCAGATTTTCTTTTCTCTGAGCTAATCAGATGTTAAAGCATTCTGTAAATCATCCTAGACATGGTTACACTCAATTATCTCAGCCAGTGACTAATAGAGCAAAGCAAGTATTTCTGCCATGGAAATGTCATTTTTATTTTAGATGCAGCCAGCCCAAGCTGTGTACTGTCTGACAGAGAAATCAGCATTCACATTGCTAACCAGGCAAAACAACTCAAGTCAGCAGGTGATTTTCATAAAAGACCCACGGAAAACACTACTCAAAAAAATATAATTTCACAAGCTTATGAAATGCAAAAACTAAAAGGATAACCATGCAAGCTAGCACTTCCTCTCATACAAACATTTTGGAAAAGGAACATAGGAACTAACATAACAGAAAGAAGACCGATTTTACACCAAATCAATACTTACTTTCCAACATAAGGAGATATATAAAAATCCCACAAAATAAAGGACTATCTTGCAAAATAAGCATTTCTTAGAAACAAGTGCGCAAATGTCAAATGTCTAGTGATGGTTCTGGTTTAGAAACAATCTATCCCAAGAAAATAAATCACCAACCCACCAAAGCCTATGTGGAGTCACTTCCCATTTCAACAGAATTCTTGAAACATATGGTTAACTAACACTCCTAAAATTACAATCTGGTTTCTGATTTTCAAAGTAGAAGTAAAGAGAAATAGGGAATTTCAATTGATACTACAGGAGTGATAATATATAGAGATACAAGAGATCTGCAGTATCAGTCCATGCTCATTTTCCTCAAACTACCATTTCTGACAAAGCGGCCCTTCATCTAAGATCAGCACATTCTCCACCTCCATGCCATGCCACCTATTATTTCTGCCCCATGCTGCAGTTCAACACTCCTTCAAGTTGTGTCAACACTACTGTTTGTAAGGACACTGAAGGGTCACTGAAATTATTTGGGTTAAAGAATAATCTGCGTAGACCCTTTGAGGTAGAAAAAAGACAGGAAAACCAACAACCCCTCCCACGACTAAGGGTTTTGAAAAATCCAGTGAATAAATTTGATCATACAAGGTCTCTGTCACAGTTGCTTCAGCACAAAACAGATATGTGTTCATGCCATAAAGCTTGAGACTTTTGCAGCAACTGGCTAGAACAGCAGTGATGAAAATAATACCCAGACCTGAAATTTATGAGATATAACCCTCTTTGTCTTCAGTTTTGAATTTTCTTGCCTTTGCAGGCTTCTTTGTTAGTCAGGCCATTAATGCCACTTTTAAAAGGTGATCTCCTTAGAAAAGTCCATAGTGTTCTTTGCTAATACAATAAAGGAAAAATGCAGACTCTAAAAAGCCATTCTATTCTCACTAGTAAAAACATCTTGAAATTATTTTGTTGTTCTTAAAAACTGCATGACCACAATTGGATTAATTGTCATTGCCTCTGTAACAGATATTTTGCAATACAGATATCAATATATTGATTGTTCTAATGTTAACTTACAACTGAAAAATGGGTAAGCACATACTTTTGTTTAGAACATTCCTCAACACTTGCAAGAAATTCTTATGAATGTAGAGAGCACCCCTAACGAACTATGCCTTTTGCTTTTCCAGCAACAGGATCATTTCCAACCATTGCTACTGAAAGTCTGAAAAGGAAAAAAACAAAGCAGAAACATTACAGTATCACAGCAAACTAAATAATAATTCTGGTAAAGTGCAACTTTGGAATAAATAGGCTCAATTTCCATTTAAAATTATCAGAAGGCGAATCCCATAATACAGAAAGCTGAATTCTGTTGTTTGGTTTCTAATTCTATTTATAAGTCTTAGCAGCAATGCATTTTGTCCTTCATGTCTTGAAAAATTTTAAGCAATGAGAAAGAAAAAAAAAAACCACCCATGACTCGAACTCCTACTCGGACCACCAGACAAAAAATGGTGTTCACAAACTTTAGTCCTCCAGATGGTGTGGAGATATTAGCTATATACATGACAATACTCCTATGAGGCATCTAATAATTCTCTTACTTTTCTAATGCAAAATTACACTATAAAAATTAAGTGTTCTGCCACAGAAGGAACACCACCCAGTCAATCTTCATCTGTCAGGAAAGGATTTGGTTTCCTCATCTGGAGTAAGACATGCCTTAAGGATAGAGGTGAAGAAGGAAACAGTAAAGATGATTTGAATCCCACTTCTTAGTAATAGTTGTATTTACAGAGAGAAGAAGAAACTTATTTTTCCACCCTCATGAATTTGAAAGACATATCCCCAGCAAGAGATCATAAAAGATGCATACTTTGCCTACTTTTAGGTCATTAGCACTTCAACTGATAGCTCGAAAAATACTCTTCCTATTGAGACAGAAAAATCTAATTACTTACTGCAAGACAAAATTCCCTAGTTTTACAGTGAGTTGCCTTGTCTGTTTGTGTAAAACAACATCTGTTAATGTAGTTTTAAATGTGACAAGTGTCACAGGATCCCTAAGGTCACCAAGTTAACTGAGAAGAACTAGTTTTGAGTTTATAGGGCAGTTCTTAAATATGCTTCATTAAGAAAAAAGGCATCCTTAAGTAACAAATGAAGATCACTAGTGCTTTTATAAACTCTGGTGGAGACTATAAATTCTTGTAAATTCTAGGTGGGGAACAAATCTTAACTTCAGTTTTTAGAATATCATGTCTTTGCAATTTCGCTGGGGAATTTTATCCCAAGTTTCAGCATAAATAAATAATGCTTGATTTGCATAGACAGTTTTTTCATCTCTGGTATTTATATACATGAAAAAGTGTTATGCAAGAGGAGGGAGAAATACTGGGAATTGACCACTGACTAAGAAAAAGAGGTTATCTGAGTGCATACAGATAAACATCTTACTAAGCAGACATTAACAGCAAAGTAAAGAGCAAGAGGAACAGCACTTGGAAAATTTTCTTCCATTTGCCTAGTTAATAGAGCTAACTGCATTTACATGCGCTCCTCCTTTTAGCCCCTTCAAATTTTCTTTTCTCTTGGATTCAGCAGCAGATGGAAAGGGAAAAACACAACCAGGCTATTTTTAATAGAATACCCCAAATTCCTGCATATGACTAGTTGACATTCAAGAACATACTGCACCTGTGTGAGCGTGTGAAGCAAAGATTTACAACTACAGAATCCTGTGATTATTTATTCTCCTGCAATTCATGTTTCTTGTTTAAAGTTATATTAACATGCTTTGCTAGGTAACTGGATGAGAAACAGTTTGTAGAATAATATCTCTGTATAACCATGACACTGTCAGTTTTAAAAGGGACTTCCTTCTTTTTTTTCTTTTAATAAACAGTTACCAGTTCTTCTGTACTTTAAGGGATTATAGGGAAGATACTAAGAGTGTTTTCATAATCAAACCACTGAACCATATTCTAATGAGATGTCCTGGTGTACCTTTCCTACAGTAATGTTTGACATGGACCTCTGTAAAACTCTATCTTCATTTTTAACATGATCAAAAGACAAACTTTGTTACTTGTGTGTTTGGACTATGGATTCCTTGTAACAGAGAACAGGTGTCTTCCCCGTGTCTTCCGCCCAGAACAGAGGAAATTTGTATTTATTAAACTGCTTAATAGCTCCAGTAAAGATCACATAAGTAATAATGGATGCCTAGCTTTACTTCGATTCCGTATCAACTATGAAAAATAAAATACTACTATTAATGCATTTCTAGCCTTTCTCACACAGAGTTGTGCTAATGTTACTTGAACCTAACACCTAATTTAGTGCCATAGCTTATCCTTTGCCCCACATAAGTATTCCTCCACACAGAAAGAATTTTTGCAGGATTAGGTGTTTATAACAAAACATAACAGCAGCTAAGTTTGACATGGAGTTTAATTTTCTGCACCTTTAAGAAAAAAAAAAAAGAAATCCCCAAATGCACTTCAAACTATCTTTAATGTCTTTACTGACTTTGTTTTTACTTAGTACTTGCTTATGTGCTGTAAAGCTTTTAAATCTTGGCCTCATTCATGAGCAGAACAGCTTCTGTTAATATTTATAAGACTAATTTTATTTGGAAATTGGAGAATCTGCTCTATTCTTTAATAATTCATAATTTTATACAGCGATGAGAGTAGCTAACAGCATGATTACTAAAAATAAATCACAGCTATTGAAACTACCTTCCAATACTCTCAGTATTTACCATGATACAAAATACAGGGACATTGGCTTTACAAATTAAAACACTCTGAAGTGAATAAGGCTTCAAAGCAAAGATTTTTAGGAAAGCTATTCAGGCAAATGAAATTATTTATTTTCAGTACCATTTGCCTGTAGTGTGTCCCCTGTCTTCATCCCCCCCGCCCCCAGTAACTGTGATAGTGCCTGCTGGCAAGGATAGGAGAGCTGTAAGACGTCTCAGCAATAGTCTGGAATTTGAAAGCTAGTTCAAATTTTCAATTGTGCACATTGTATGTACGACCAACTCAGGAATAGTACATCTTAACGAACACTGTAATGTTACACTCCTTAGTTTAGCTAAGGTGCAAAAAGTGCAAAATGGTCTGTGAGCAGAGCTTTCAGACCGTGTCACCTTGAGTGTGAACATAACAAGCAGGGGACATAGGAGCTGGAGAATGCTATCAATCTGTACCTGTCCCAAAGTAGACAATCTGAAGTGGCTACTGGAGGCATCAGCCCACAACAGATTGCCACAAGCCACTCAGCTCCGTCCTCTAACCATGTAGATCATGCATCTCCTCATCAGAGCTGCAGGAAGGTGTGACAGACAAGAACTGATACTCCAGCAGTGGTCCACCACTGCTGTACCCGCTACTGCCTTTCTCTGGGGATGGTGCTCTGTGTCAGCTGATGAGGTGTTCTGTGTCAGCTGAGGAGATGTACCAGGAGGTCAGCTCAGCTAAGCAAGGAAGCCACAGCACAGCTTGAATGTGAAAAGGCAGCATACAGGATGGGGGAGTACAGACAGGCTACAAAGGAGGAATTGAGAAACACTGCCTGGGCGTGTAGGGGTGGCAATTATTGTCAAGGAAGCCAAAGCTCAGCTAGAGTTGAGACTTGCAAGGGATGTCAAAGGCACAAAGAAGAGCTTCTACTGCTATATTAGTGGTAAAAGGCTGACCAAAGAAAACATGGGCCCATTGCTGAATGGGGCGGGTGATGCAGTGGCAGCAGACACAGATCACAGCAGGTCCCCCCCGCCACCTTTATCGTCACCAGCAAGTTCTGCCAGGCCCCTGCACTTAATGACGGGGCTTAAGGAAGAGTGAGGCTACCAGCCAAGGATGTTAATATTAAAGAAGCAGGAAGAAAAAATTTGCTTACTGATTCTGATTGCAAATATGAACAATGAAAATATAATCCAAATTTAAGCAACACAGAAGATAATTTCTTAGCCCTGAAATATTGGCAAGATCAAAAATTTTCTTTCTTTAATGAATTTTTAATTCCAGTGCCTACACTAACTTTCTCACTTTGGAGTAAAAGAAAAAGAAATGATAAGTTTTCAAGCCCTAAAAATCTAGATCAGTTATCACTCATGCTACGCAGCCATCCAAATACCATATGGGCAGAAAAAAGCAGTGGCAAAACTGATGTCCTCTTCCTGAAATGGGTGGAGTATTTCTGTTCTTTCTAAAGGCAGCAGTACAAGGCAGGTAGTCAGATCCAACCTCATTTGTTGAGCAAATTCAGCTATGTGAAAGAAAACAGTGTCTGCTCCCTTTGTTTTACAACAGAGAGTAAGACTTATTTGAACAGAAAAAAAATGCCAGTCTGATTTTTTTTATATACATGTAACATTCAGTGTGTATGTATATACACAGACACACACTATACTATAGTGTATATATTTGTATTTATGTATACACACTGATTATTTAAAGATAATTTTCTTCTTTTCTTTTATTAACATTAAGATTTATCTGGGCCTTTAAGAACTCCAGACTAACTTTAGAGTTGTTAATCTAAGATTACACAGTGAAAAAGCTGATGTTTATTTCAGCACTCAACTAACACGTAGCAAGAATTTACCTGTACTATCAAAGAATCAGTAAGAGTCCCCTTCGTATGTAACAGTTAAATGACTGATTCTTGTGTTTACTTTTCAGTCCAGTTCCCTCTTTTAGATTCTGTTTATTATTTTCTATACAATAGATCCCCGCAGGCTTTGACTGGGTAAGTAACCTTCGACAAGTGGGGGGATGCACAAAAGGGCATCCAGATCCCCAGATGTGACATACTGATGCATTCTGCGTTATCACACATGGCAGGAGCTCAGGAAACGCTCACTGCAAGAGGCTACAGAAAGAACAATGTGTGGTGTTAGATAAATGTCTCACACTGAATATGCAGCTGAACATTAGGTCACCCAGCTTTACAAACCAAGCACAAGGCATTGCAGACTTCTGTGATAAGTAAACAAAAAGTACTATTCATGTGCAAAAACAACGCTTTCCATCTTGCACCACAGGTGGCAGCGAACAACAAACTCTGATGTTCCAGATGCTCTTCTATGTGATGAGTTCAGTCTATCCATTCTGCTGTTTTATTACAAAACTCTTAGGATTCCCCTTAAAGCCAATCTTTTCTTCCCACAGCCCCTGTGAATCTTGCAAAACTCTGAGAGACCTGGATAACTTCCCTTTTTCCTACTTTATATTTTCTTACCTTTGCTACATTAAAAATTCCATTTTACAGCAATTTACCCTATCCACAAGAGGTACTAATTCCATTCACCAAGGTCCTCTCAAAAGACAATGGCAGATATCCTTCTCCGACCTTGAAAATGTTATGTGGACATTAAGCACTACCTTTCAGCTGAGGAACAAATTACTTTGCTCCAGAAATAAGACTGCTGCTGCTAGACACGCCTCCCCCATTCAGTTTCCTAGCTCTTGTTAACTTATAAAGAGGCAGACTTACCGAAGCAGTACTGAGTTTGCAGCTCTACATACAGTTTGTCATATGTAACAATGGTACAACAGGGCTATTTACTGTGCCTCAGAAAAAAATAATTAAAATCTCCAAATTAATAGAAAGCAAGAACAAGAATAAAAAAAAACCTCTACTGGACTACTTTCCTGTATTAATCTGTATTTCACAGATTAATTTCACAGATTACACAGATGGATCAGTGTAATCCTGAATATACAGAAAAACAGGGGGACAGCCCTGCAGAAAGGGATCTGGGGGTTGTGCTGGACGGTGAGCTCAATGAGTCAGCAATGTGCCCTCCTGGGGTGCATTAAGCACAGTATAGCCAACTGGTTGAAAGAAGTGACTGTCCCACTATAGTCAGCATTGGTACGGCCTCACCTCAAGCACTGTGTGCAGTTTTGGGCTCCACAATATAAGAAGGACATAAAAATATTAGAATGTGTCCAAAGGAGGGCAACAAAGATGGTGAAAGGACTAGAGGGCATGACTTGTGAGGAGCAGATGAGGATATTAAGTTTGTTCAGCTTAGAGAAGAGGAGGCTGAGGGGTGACCTCATTGCTGTCTACAACTTCCTCATGAGGGCGGCAGAAAGAGTTGTGCTGATCTCTGGTGCCTGGTGATAAGATGTGAGGGAATAGCTTAAAGCTGCATCGAGGAAGTTCAGATTGGATATTAGGAAAAAGTTCTTCAGTGAGAGGGTGGTCAAGCACTGGACCAAGTTCCCCAGGGAAGTGGTCATGGCCCCAAGCCTGTTGGTGTTCAAGAAGCATTTGGACAACACTCTTAGATACATGGTTTAACTTTTAGATTGCCCTGTGTGGAGTCAGGAGTTGGATTCAATGACTCTCATGGATCCCTTCCAACTCAGCATATTCCATTCTATGATTCTATGATCTCAGATCCCAACAGCTTAACTAAAATACAGGCTTCATCAGTGGTTTGACATCCATAGTTTTTCCTAATTAAATTGCATGGAAAAGGAATGGAGGTTAAACAATACCTAGAGCAACGTCCTGCTTTCTATTCTGCTGAGGTAAATCTAGAACAGATGTGAACACAGAAGTTTAAAGAGTCAATAATTTTTACTCACTCGACAATCCCGCTGTAGTGTTTTCATTAGTGCGCTATGTGTTTCAGAGTCAAAATACAACCCTTCATGCATGTCTTGCAAGAAATCCAAGTCTTTGAATGTAGGGTTGGACTTCTCCCTCTCTTTTCTTGATGCTCTCCGTTTGTATGTGGAGCCTTTCAAGTCATATGTGAAATGCATTTTCAAGGCTCGTGGCAAAACATTGTTCATTACAACAATTCTAATATTAATGCCTCCTGACTGAACGCAGTACAGCCCATAAAATTTGGGTAGAAGAGTCCTTGGATTCTGGTTCAGATTCTAAAACAAAAGAGATATTGTTAAATATGTCTATTTTCAATAAACTTACATGCTTAAGAAAGTGTTTTTAAATACCGAAGGACATTAACAAACATGAAGAAAACTGCGCGTGTTTTGTTATTCAGTACAGTTTCTTTGACCAGTTGATTTTCTTCGTGGGTCTGTATTTCAGAAAGCTAGCATAAACGCTGCCTTTTTGCCAGGAACTTCCACAGGCCAAGAGCAGAGCAGTAACTGCATTTATGCCAGGTTTCTCTTTCTCACATCCCATGAAAGAGCAGACTAGGCCAAACCCAAAAGCATCCCGAAGATTTAATTTATTTATTCTGACCTGAACAACCTTTGCATTCCACCTGCTGGAAGGAGTTTGGGTCAAATGTAGTTCTCATTACCTTGATTTGGATTCTGAAAAACAGAACCCCTGTCTCCATGAAGCTTTTCACATTGAGGGTTAGTGCCAAATGACCAAGTTATCTGTACAGGAGTGTGAGGTCATAACAGAACCACGACTGATCACCAGAAGAGAAAAGTGTGAAATAATCCAAATTCCACAACAGGCAAAAAGTTAACCAGGAGAGGATAAGAGAGGTGAGAGCGAAAATCCTCCTTCTTAATACAACTACTGTCAGTTTTTGGCATGAAAAAGCAAGAAGGGGAAAAATTACTTCAAGTCTTACATGATTACTAAGTCACAACATACAACCATGGGAAGAAAGTACTTTCATAGTAAATAATCACAGTGATTAAAGTTTTACTTTGAAAACTCTCGCATATGGTAGCAGTGAGAATGAAGTTCCCAGAAACAAAGCAGAGTGGCCTTATATTTACTTGTAATAACTCAAACTTATGCTGAGCTGATTATCATGATTAGAAACAACAGCAAAAAAAGTACCTGCTACCATTGCTCTTTTTGATGCTGTCAGTGCATAATTTTTTTTAAACAAACAGTGAATCCATGTTATTTTAGTGTAATAATGACAATATTCCTCATTTTTAGTACAAGTGAAAGGGTAACTTTTCAAGTGTTTACTTAAGAAAGCAAAGAAAGAAAAGAAAGTCAGTCACAGGTCTAATACTCTGAAGTCCTGCATACCACCCAGAAGATCTCTGTTCATAGGTATGAGTGTCGTTTGTTTATTAAAAAAAAAAGGAGAATCAAGTTCTACTTACTTTGGATCAATGGTTTCCCTTTCTGATGACTGACACACATAAACCAATGCCATCGACTTAGCATTAGCCCTCTAAAAGCTCCATTTAAAAATTAAAATTTGAACAAATTATATGGATAAAAATATTTTTTGCATCGTTTTAATACATGAGGAATGGAAATTAGAAGTAGTCCAGAAACAAAAGTGAAACTGACCAGTCTAGTTTATTTGTCCACTCTGAGTGCAAAGCAGAGGGTAGACAAACACAAAATGGAGAAAAAAAGTTGAATTAGAAATTTAGAAACCTTTTTTTGTTACTAGCTTATTAGAAGCAAACTTTGGTATCAAATCAGAAGATGACATTCAGCTTCACCTTGAATGCTGAAAGAACAGCAATTATTATCTTAAGTATATTCTTGATTTATATCTATTCTTTCTGATGGGTGTGTGGGGTACAAAGTTGAAAGACAGGTAAAAAATGTCAACAATATTATGAAAAATACGGAAAAGCCAATGAAAGATTAAAAGACAACAAATGAAACTGAATCTTCAGAAGAGTGACATGAAACAGGAAAAATATAGGTAAAATACAGTCTTCAGTTACTTACCATATAATAACCAGGCAAGAGCTTCTGAAGAAACTCAGCCTCTTTATGTTGAACTGTTTTGATGATGAACTCGTCATCACTAGTTACAAAAAATAGGGACCCACTGGCACCTGGGTTGGACAATTCAATTAAAGGCTCACTGCAGATTGAGTACTGGAAGAGACAAAAATTGTTTTTCACTGCCAACGTATGCGTTACTCAAACACAAGTTTAATACAAAGAACTGCATGTTCAAAGAGGCACAGGAGAATCATGGAGCTTATTCTTTGTGCTTCAACTGCAGCAACTCCACTGCTGTACAGCAAGCTGGGTCACAGCAATTTGGCTGAGATTTGGCAGGGCAGTTGTTACACTCCACTCTGCCCAGGACATGCTGCACAACCATGAAAGAGCAGTTGGCAGCTGAGCGTACAGTCCCTCTTCACGTCCCACTGCACCCGCTGAACTTTCCCTGGAGTGAAGCAAGTGGTTGAGGTGGAGAGAGTCCATCCCCACACTGTCAGCGTTGCAAATTCCTGAGTCAGAAGCCTTAAGATGACATTTTCACTGCAACTGTTCACTTTTCACAGACGTTTATGAAACAGGTACAGGAAGATGTTAGACAAACATACTGGCAGTAGAGGCTTCTCACTATAGACAAATAGGCAAGTCCTCTTCTGTGAAATTGGGATTGAAACCATTAGAATAATAATCTCGGTATAGCTGCTAATATAGTTTTCTGATTGAAAACTGCCTGAAACAGAAAAACTAAATACCAGTAAGTAGGAAAAATTGGGTTTTGGAGGACCATTATTTTGGATGCTTAGAAAGCCTCTCTCTTCCACAGGGAGAGAGTAATAATTACGATCACATTAAGGAGGAAAAAGACACCAAGGAGTATTCCTTAGTCGTAGAACCAGATCTCACACACAGGCTAATGTACATTTATTAAATCTCCATTAATTCATACTTCATGCTTATTCAAACTAAATGGAGAGGAGACATTAAGCTCAAAAACATGGAAAAATCTGTTTAAATTAAACTCGAGAGCTTGTTTAAAATATAATATGATTAAACTTTCATTCACACACTCCCTTCCTTTGTTATATATCATCAATTTTACACTCTTGGAGATTTACTGTACAGTCCAATATTTTAAGGCTTCAGCCTTTGAAAGAAACAAAATTACACAGGACATGAATTCTGAGTAGTATAAGCACCAGGGAATTATTCTTAGCAGTGCAGTATGTCTTCTGGTCTTCTCAGAACAAAAGAAATAACTGTTTCAGTAACAAATATCTGGTTTATTGGGTCATTGCCTGAGACAAGTTGAGCAATTCCACAAGAAAAAACAGTTTTGTTTGTTGAAAACAGCTTTCATTAAATTCAACTGGAGTCTTGCCATTGCTTTCAGCAGGTGGTGATAACAAAGAAAAGTGATACAAGAAAATCTAATAAATATGTTCTTTTGTGAGCACTTGAACTAAAGAAGCATGCTTCCTATGGACTCAAATCACTGCCTTAATGCATTTTCTTATACTGGCTCCAGCTGAGGGTCTTCCCATGCTTGCAATTTTTAAGAGACTTTTGCATGCTATAAAAATGTTTCCTGTTTCTCTCCCTGCTTCTCCAGTTCACTTAGTTCCAATTAATACGAGAGACCTTTCTTATTAATCCTATAGTTGCAACTGTCTATAGATAGAACAACAATACTGGTCTGTAACACTACAGACCTTCAGAGCAAATCAGCAGTTGTATTGCAACCTCTGCGTTTCTTGCCAAAATATATAAAGCTTCATGAGTAACTGTCATTATTGTAAGCATGTGAAACCAATTATCCTAAACATTAAAGCTCAATAAAACAGTATAGCATAAGCACAAGTTATTAACCTACACTGTGTGTTGGTCATTTTACAGTTGAGTTCATTCCTGTAAAATAAAAGTCTAACCACCAAGTGCTGCTATACAAAGAGCCCAGCTAATTTTGACTGGACACTTATGAAAGCCAAATCAAAACTGGAAAGTAAGAAAATCCCCAAGCCCCTGACAATTAAGTACTTTATGATCAAGAAGTTTCCCTGCAAAATGCCAGTACTCCATGAGGTTTCCAGTGAGAATTTAATTCTACCAGCTGTTCAAATGTATTTAGCCTCATTACCCAGTCTGACTCCTACAGTGCATTACCACTCAACCTCCTTGGGAAAGGTGAAACTGTAAATCTTTGGGCTTTGTCATTGCAAATGAACAGTGTAAGCTCACATACGCCTGCTGTAATTTCTCCTCTTTTTACTTTACTTCCCTTCCCCTTCAGACACAGTTGGACAATTAGTTGGCATATTGTTATAGTAAAGTGTTTTAGACACTGAATTGGAATTACGGTCACTACATGACAGATCCAGATTTCATAGAAGCAAGAGGGACTGTTCAGCCAGAACCCTGACACATGCTATTCGGAGCAAACTCTTAACCAGATGTTTTAGTCATAACCAATTGGGAAAAGGGTCCCAAACTAAGAATAGTATTGTTTTATGATCATAATACCCCTCTGATCACATCTGCCTCTGGATCACAAGGGACTACAACTCGCTCTGATTACAATGTGATACCCATTTAGAATCAGAAACCACAGAAATGGATTCTAACATGCTTGCAGGGCAAGTATAACCCTAACAGAGGCATGCATCAGTTACAACAACACACACTGAAATTCCAACTGTATTTCACAAAAATACCTGTTTGTTGAAGGAAATCTGCTTTTGCCTTTTCAAGAAAAGAAGGTGCACTTAATATTGAAACTAGCTTTTCTAGTTGCCCCTTTTCCTTGGAAACGTATCACTAGTGTCTTTTGCTGTGCCAAGAGGAAAAAGAATCTGCAACAAGTTGCCTTTACTGGGAATTTACCTCAGGGATTAGTCATTTTGTAGTTAAGCTGAGTGTCACAAATCTCTTATCAACAGCAAGCAGCCTTTCTATAATCTTTGATTTATGCTACTGCAAATGCTTCCTTAGGTGGAATATTGCAGGTTACTCTAGGAAGTACGGCCTTTTTAGCAGCTGGCGACACAGCCTGAATACTTCGTCTTTTGCCAGGTCCATAGAAGGACATAGATAAATAACACATTACAAAATGACACCTTTATAGACTCCAACCCAACTGCACTTCCCTGCTACTAACATCTATAATTCAAAGGAATGATCTGGTTTTATATATAACTATTGTCATGAGGGCTGGCAATATAAAATCCATACACAGTACTAAAGAATTAAAATCAGACACCTGCATTCAACCTAAATAAAAGCAAAACCAGGTAAGTTTTGCTTTTAGGCTCATCGTCCAAGAAGGAAAAAAACGCTTATAACACACTTGAACACTACAGAAGTCAGTGAAGTAATATATTAAGTAATGTTTCAGCACCATTTAACAAATTTTCTTTTTTATTCATTCAAGCTCTGTCAAATTCTTTTGGTTTTAAAGAAACAGTTACCAATAATGGAACAAAAAGATCTAAAAACTCATTCAAAATAAGTTAAAAATAAAACTCCCATGTACAAAATTGCTAATTTGTACTGGGAGTCTGATTTGTTGCATGGACCGGCATGGAACATGGACATGAGGCAAATATCTAGAAAACAATCTAGCTCTTTGCTTTCACACTACCCTTCCAAAAGCAGAACTACAGGAGAAGTAAAATAGTAGATCCTCGTCCCTGGCAGTGCACAAAGTGGTTCTACCAAGTAAAGCCTGCTTTTACGACAGCAACAAATGCATCATTTTTTTCTCACATGAACAGTTGAATACTGAGAAGGAGTAAGTCTTCAAACTACAAAATACAGAGAACAAAGGAGATACTCTAAAATGCTTCTTTTTTAGCCCGCCACCCACTTTTCTCAAGGCTAGATGGGAACATTTGCAGACAAACACTTCTTTAATGAAGTGAATAAATAACACAAATAACACAAGAGCACTTTATTGGAACTGCATTGGTAGAAGTCACACAAATACTGATTATAACTTCTCTAGAAATAATGACCTGAATGAGCAGTAATAATCAAGTTACTCTAGCCAATTAACAAGGCAGGTTTTTATAGGAATTGTCTTCAAAGATGAAGAATTAAAATTTTCATAAAACACTAAAAATATTCACTAGTTATAAACCACTCCACATACAAAATTTACTACCCATCTGGGCACCATTAAAGCATCCTCTTCTGTCACTATGAAACTAGTATACATTATAATAATTTGTAACTCAAAGGAAAACTGCAAGCTCTTACCAAGTAATCATCAGGCTTGATACCAAAAAGTTCTCTGAAATAGCGGAAGGCAAGAGGTGCATATGTCTTAAATCTGAAGTCAGGGTAATGATGAGCAGGGGTGAGATTGCTCCCTTCACTGAAAACAAGAACAAAAATAAACCAAATCCAGTTATTACTGAGCAATTTTTAGCAACTTCCTTCTTGCAGCTAGTTTTACTGTAAAGCTGCCTAACTCAACCACTGGCCGCCTGAGACAAGAGTCATAAATGCAGATAAACCTCCCTACCACCATTAATCAGTGTAACAGAAATGTCTGTGAGAGATAGACTACTGCCAGCAAATTCCTCTCTGCCGCCTTAAAGGAAATGACTATTTTCACCACCCATATCCATTTGCATAAAGAACGGGTTAAACTAATGCTGTAACTCCTCATACCCCTCCAAGGTAAGCCAGTCTAATAGCTTACTGGTGCAGGAAGGGTCACCCCACCTCATGTAAGCTCTTGCAAAAAGTTTGGAAGCCAATGCAGCAAAACAACTTCACACTAGCTTGGTGACCTGCATGGGTTTGCAGGGGAGTCAGACGGATACTAAGGACAGCACAACACAGAGGGCAGAACCATGTGGCCAGAGCAGCGGGAAGGAAGCAGGACTACACAGGTTTTTTGGCACGACCAAACATTTCCATAGTCCTTAGTCAGACCTTGGTCTTCCTGTCCCTCACGAGGAAGTTGTACTGTCTGATGCTTGGACAATGTTATACGGATTGGCTTCCCGTGAAGCTTCTGACCATTTAAATGGCTCATGGCTGCAACGGTTAAAGACAGCACTGACTACAATGGTATTTCACAGTTTTGTTCAGACATTTAAATCAAAGCTAGAATTCCATTCTAGTTCTTCCCTATGCAGATACCACCACACCCTCCAGGAACTGCATGACAGGCATTGTTACTCTGCCTTACTGTACTGTTTATTCTATTTTCCCTCTAGATTATCTTGCACGAACCATACCTTTTCCAGAGCTGCCCCAAATCCATACTACATATGCAGGTAAGCAATTAAGTGCATGGACACATTCAGGTTTTGGGTCTTTTTTGGAAGAGAAGAAAGTACTGATATTAAAGCTTTCATTACCCATTAGGTCTCTTAATGCTAACAGTCTGATACTTTTAAGCTTGCTTAAAAAATATATAAAAAATATATAAAAACTGCCTGTGGATTCATTAATGATGAAAACTAAAAGAAGGCTTTTAAGCAGAAGAGTAAAGTTCTACACTATGATTTCAACACAAACAAAAACAGCTTTAAGACAAAGTTTGGTCAGTCTCCAGATGGTTTGATATAGATGAGTACAAAATCCAAGACTTGACACAGTGGCCGAAATCAGCTCTTCCAGCACTTTACTTGTTTACCCTAACAAAATTATTCAGAAATGCAGCATGTACCTCTATGCTTGGCAATAAGAATATCCAAAGTATACAAAAAAGAAAAAAAAAAAGGAAAAAAGCTAGGAATTCACACAGATATGAAAAGGAATAGACTCTAAGCAACATTTCTGCAAAGGCTAAATTAAATATCATGAAAATATTTAAGAGCTTTGATCCTGTACAATTAATGCTTGTCATATGAACTTGTCACCTTCCATTAATAACAACTCAATGACAGAAGTCTACCCAATCCACATAGCTGCCCCTGCATGCAATACCGCCAAAACCCAACAGAACTGAACTGCTGCTAATTCAACTGTGTGTGCTGTAGAACAAGCTTTCTCAGGCTCCAAAAATGCATACACTTTAGACTCTTGAATAGGAGATGAAAGGAGGGGAAAAAACAACCTGATTTCTGTCTGGAAATCACAAATAAAAAGATGGTTGTGGATGACCAAGGATACATATACAGACATGAGAATACTGCTGCTTCTTGGACTGCTAAACCATACCGTTAACAGCTAGTGAAGGCTGCCTAGTCCTAATGAACTCGTCTGATCACTTTATAGTCTACTGTGTCACAACTCCAGGGTATTAAAATCAAATCCACATGTATTTTATTGTTCCATTATATAGTAAAAAATGGAAATCAATAGGTTACTAGGCTGAAGATGGTAGTTTTTCTTTACAGTTAAGATTGGCTAATGCTTTTTCTTATAAGGTACTTCAGTTGCTCAGAACACTGCCAGTGTTGTCCGACATTAAGTTTATATAGCTGGATGAGTCTCATTGCATTTTTGTGCAATATGAGGATGCCACAGGGTAACATGCAGCTACACTAGGAACCTGGGGGCATATTTGTAAATGTAGTTAATTGTTGTAAGATGCAGACAAGAACAAAACAGTGTGTTCTCTGCTGAAACATCACATCATTGTCAGGGAAGATTAATCACCTAAACTTCATAAAAAAGCCCTACCTTTCAGTACATAAATACCTTTATTAATCTGCCTCCTGCAGCCGTAGCTCAAAAGCGTCTTTTGTGAAAGTGTGGCAATAAATAGATTACATGTCCTTACTACACCAGAACATGTACTGTTGTTGGAACTTCACCAGGCTGAAATGAAGATAGGAGGTTTGCTGTGATAATACCATGGGTCAAAGCCATTTCATAAGTGCATATGAAGTAAAATGACCAATACTGGCTCTGCAGGTGGAGAGTAATACACAGTAAGCGGAGATTTATTCCAGAATAATTGCAAAACAGAGCAATTATTTTGGAACAGCATCTACACAGAGGGCAGTTCCATGTATTTAGAGCACATCAGCTTACTTTATTACAGATATGATAGTCAATTTCACTATGCAGAAAAGTTTCCTTATTCCTTGTAAAATCATCTTTAAAAAACCCTTTTTATAAAGGCCTGCATAGCTTTTTATCATTCCCAACCATTTCTGTTAAACATGTTAATTAGTTTCAGCTTCATTGCCTAATAGAATAGTTTACAGGATCCCAACAGTAAGCTCTTCCGTGATGCAAGAAGCAACCTTGACACAAATTTAAGATTTCTTGGTTACCCCTCTGGAAGAAGATTTGTAAGGTTTTCTTGTTGCTACTTTTAATACAAAAAGCACCCTCACTTCCAGTAATTTCCTACAGTAATGGAAAACCTTCAAATTCCTTGTGGCTGAGTATGTCCTTGCTTTTACCTGAAAAGGACAGTTTCCACTGTACAGAACGCTTGATGTAAATACATCTCTACCTTGTTTAGACATGAAATTATTCACCTTCCCCTCTATTAGCTCTTGAGAGAATGAATGTATTTTGTGGTTTCTCCCCACATTTTCTTAGCACATTTTACAAGTGCGTTTCACTCTGGCTGGATTAATGTATATGCACAAAGCAGTACATATAACAACTTTTAATCAGGCTAGGGAGTTTTACGGGGATGATTATGTCTTTGAAGTTGAACAAGAAAAATACGCGTGATCTGTTGACAAAAAACTTAACCTGCAAAATGAAGCTTTGGACATAATAGAAATGTACTCTATAAAAAAAAGGAGGTAATCGTATAATTTTCCTCTCAAATAGTTTAGGGCACAGGTCTATCAGAAAAAAAAGAAAAGGAGAAATAAAGGCTTTTAATACCAGCTTTGATTCTGGCAATCTTGAGGAATTCAAGTCTCTGTATACGAGCTTATGACAAACAATATAGGCTTTGGAAAGATTAGGAAGCAATTGTAACTTATGAGGTATTTTAATAACCTTAGCTGTAAGACCACACAAAAGCAAAAGATTGGTACGGAGAATAAAAAGAGAGACTTTAAGCTTACTATGCGAGTTTGCTTTAATACTTAAATTTTAGATTTTTTTTTAGATCAAGCACACCTAGAAATGACAGTATGTGCATCTTAACTTGTCTCTTAGTAAATGCTGAGGGTTGATTTAAAGTGTAGATGGTGCACTATCAAACTAAAAATGAACTAATTATATTTTTAATGGTTAACTCTGTGGCTTGCAAAAATTTTGCTAAACAAGACACCCAGATATGTTTCTTGGCAGCTTTTCTTTACTATGGCCTCACCCTGGTAGGACGTACTCAGGAGATAGTATGCCTATCTGAAGGGCCAGAGAAGGCTAGCTGCATCTCTTGGTAGCAAGCCTTCACCGTAGAACAATGTCAATAGGCTCTGATGTAGCTGTTAACAAAAGAAATAGTCACACGGTACTCATAGGCCCATGTATACCCTTCTTGTATGTAATGTAAAAAGACTAAAGAGGAGGAACACCTCAGTTCTCTCATGTGAACGCAACCCTTTTTTCAATCTTAAAATCAAAGTAAAACATCTAAAATTAAATGCTCCCAATACTAAAAACTAAGACTATCCAATCTCAGTTTCACTATTTGTGGATAAAGCTGCTCTTTTACAATACATCAAAATTTGTTCAAACTCTACAAACTGTATCCAGTAAGTACATACTGACAGATCAGGTAGTGCTTTGGAGTATTCATTTCCTATACATCATTTCAGGAAAGCAATTGTTTCCCACATGATGGAAGTAGGTATTATGGCTACCTGTACAAATAGGTGTGTGTTTGGTTTTTTCATATTGTGGGACAAAGTCCAGTGGTAATATCCTTGTTTCTCACTGTATGTTCTCCTATACTTTCAGTTACTATACACTATCCTAAGCAGTCCCCTCCAAGGCAGCTTTAAAATACAACTGTGAACAGTAAATATCTTCAAAACAAGTCAAGCCAATCGTATTTATGTAACAGCTGAATACATAGACATCTTATGATGATGATGATATGACTATTTCACAACCAACTGGAGATGCCGTTAAAGCCAGGGATCTCAGAGTACTTTAAAAACAGTTTAAGTATGTCTACATAACCACACAAGTATCCAGGTTATCACAGGTTTAACAAGAATTTGACACTAACAGAAGTAGCTCAGAGCAGTAATTCATAATGAACATGTTTTTGCTTTCTTGCCACAGTATCCCCATTTTGAATACTATTTGTTTTGCAAACAGAAACGACTTCCTCCTATCTGTGCTATCATTCTATTCACAAACCATAAAAAGTGTGTCAGAACTTGGGTCATCCTGTGCATCTCTGCAACCAAAGCACCAAAGAACAGCAGCAGCGCTTTATCAAAGCCTTCAGACCACTTCCTGATCTGTCTTATGAAACTGCCCAACTGGAAACAAATACAGTGGCATAAGTAACACAACAACTAAGCATTACTGTGAACATTTGAGTACTATTCACACCAAGCATGCAGAGCATTCTATACTTCTTTAATTAAAAAGACACTACTTAGCCCATCAGGTAACCTATGGTATAGGTTTGGTACAAAGATATTTCCAAGGGCAAGTGTCAGTTTTCCTCATTTTTCTAAATCATTCCTCAAAAACATACCAGAAAACAGTACGCTTCAGTTTTAGGTGTAGGGTAAAACCAGACTGGTTAAAATATGTCCAAGGTTTTACTTTTCTTAGCACTTTTGACTACTTATTCGGGCTGTCATCCAAATGCTATCATAATACAATGTTAACCTTTTGACATTAAATAGCAGAAAGCACTGAATAATCTTTCATTAGCATCACAAGAAAGCAATTTGTAATTGAACCAGTTTGCTGTACAGATGACTAGCTGCAGGGTGCATTCAGGTCAACAGCATCTAACAGACTTACTAGTTAAATTAGAAACCATAGCAAGCGTTCTCAATATGCAGGGTCTAGACCCTGAATTAAAGTGTATTAGCAAGGGAAGCGCACAAGACTGATGAACAGCTTGCTGCAAAAAGGTCAAACTCACAGCTGTGCTTAGCAGCAGCCTCCATCTAAGAAATACAAAGAGATGGAGCTTGAAACATACTGCCTTGCTCCAAATGCTCTGCATTTCTGAAGTTGCATATGACTAACTAGCCAAAGTTAGCTGACAGAATGGAGCAGCTTCTGTTTGGCTTGTCAAGCATCACCGTAGAAAATGTGCCTACTTAGTACGTGTGTGCTGGAAGAGCTTAGCAAGCTGCCCACATTGCCAACTCATAGGCAGCTGCATGGCGCCACGGCCCAGCAACCAGCTTGAGCCACCACTGCCTGACACAGCTAGGCTTATTAGCTCAGCAATGAGCCCTTCTACTCACATTACTTGGAGCCAGCTCCACACTTGAATCAAACAGCTGTCAGAACATTGCTGTAGCCACATTGTACAAATGACTGATTTGGAGACAAAGTCTGCCACCAAGAAACGAACTGCTTCCAACCAAGGAAGTCAGGAGCACAAGGCATAATGCAGGAAGGGAAGAATATGCCCCATGCAGCTGACTCATAGGACAGAGTGTAGAGAGCACAGGCAGGATGCACAACCTTCCCACTGAATCCTCCAGCCACCGCTGCAGCAGTACCAGCACAAGGTAAGCAACTCCAATGCTGGATTTCCAAAGCAGTGTTTAAAAGCCAGAAGAGAGGTTACTTGGAGTAGTTCCCTCTGTGGTTTCACCTTATTCAGGGAGCTGGGCGGAGACTTCAGACACTATCTGCAGCATCAACTGGGTCACTGCAGACTGCATTTGTTTCTCAGTCCAGGGAGCATATTTGCATAGTGCCATTTAAACTCAATTTGGATGATGGTTCTCAATGAACTCCTTTATAGCAGCCCTTAAGAATACCTCACTTAGTTCCCAAAAACATGTTACAAACTCCTGGGCAGCCCGAAGAGAAAGGGACAAAGGGAATGCCACAATGTGAAGCAGAAAGCGACAAAGGTACTTTTCCACCCCCTCCACCACTACAATGTACAAATGAAAGCAAGCACCTTTGCAATTCAAATCCACCCACTGTACAGCCATACCTGTACTTCACTCAAAGTCACTTCCTGAAATAAACATCTAAATGAATCTGGGCTAAACTCTGACCACTTTAATTAACCCAGTTACAAAGTAACTCTGGACTAGGCATAACCTGCAATCCATGGAGTTCTTCCTGATTTACATCAGTAGCTCCCACAATAAGCAGGGCAGTTATGTTCAGGTCTGAACTGACCACTTTTTTTCCCTGCCATTTTTCTCCCTCCTTCATGAATCCTGAGCACCGCTGGAAGTGTTTTGCTATGGTTACCGAAGCTGAGGTACAGGCGGTGCTGAGGTTTACTTCAGGGGCTGAGAGATACGCAGAGACTATTTATCTTCTACAGCTGATAAAATTTATAAACAACTGTTGACTATTTTCCCCTAACAGTAAAAGGGCACAGATAACACTATTTTGCTCACTGGCGCACAGGCTGCTGTTTCATTGCATTTCTACTAACTCAGGTCTGTTTTATCACTGCCACCATAATAGCGCTCCTGTTGCTGTCAAAGCAGTGGGTGTGCCTGTGACTCTCTAAAACAGCTGTTGTCTCACCTCACTGCCAGACCTGGGTGAAGCGAGGTGGACCCAGGGAAACCATGGGTGGAAGGTGGAGCAGGACAGCTTGTGAAGAGGCAGGTTGCTGTGAATTGGCCACAATGAAGGGGAAGTTCAGCTAATAGCCTGCTTGGAGTTGCAGCTGAATTACGCGTACCCAAAGCAAGTGGAAAAATGCTGCTCCTTGCTTGCTAAGCACCTGCCTTCAGCACCACACTTGCTGCACTGTCAGATTCTCCGCCAGCTGCCGACATCTGGCAAAAAGCTTACTTAACCTCAGCTTGCCCTGGGGTGCTTCCAGGTAGAGAGTCAGCCCATGGGACCTGCTTGTTGTAACTAATTTCAACTAATTGCTTTCAACCCAGACCAATCCAAAGGGGGGGAGGAGGGGAAGTCATTAAGGTAATGACTTTTAACAATACTGCCTTCACATGCAGGTACCGTCCTAAGAAAAAGTGAAGGGCACCTGAGGTGCACTTTGGAAGCGCAGCCCTATCTGGAAGGAACAGACAACCTTAGCTTTTTACCTCCGACTAGAGTAACAAAGCTACCTATAGATATGACTGAGGAGCGATCCATGTAATGCCATGATGAAAGACTCAACGTCCCAACACCTTCAACCAGCAAGAAAGAAGCCTATAACATTACGTGCAATCCTGAATTATTACAATTTATGCAAACTAATACCACTTTGGATTGAAACCATTTTAGATAAATGAATGTGCATGTTACATTAAGACATAGGAAGGACTTGAAATTTGACATTTCTGTGCATTAGCATAAGAAATAAAGTGTCATGGTTTTTAAATGCTATATATCCATAGCATTTAAAATGCTATGGATAGCCAATTTTTAGTTTTACAGAGAATGTTACCAGCAAATGCTCTTTATAGAGAGCCTCTTTGTTACAGTCAAGATGACTGACTTGTATACTCCTGCTTACTAGATAGCTCTGCAAAAAAAAAAAAGCTATGCTGCTCTGGCCAGTACTTTCATTTGTGTAATTTTCCTCATATGATTTATTTATTTATTTATAGGAAACTGTCCAGACAGGTGCCACTAAAGCTTTTGTAATAAATTTTATGTTAGTGCAAACAAGCTATTCCTTCTGCCTTTGTTTTCTTTTTAAGCCAGAAGGGATCTCTCCCAGTTCTCCCTTAAAACCAAAATGAAACAGGGAAATCTCATTTCTGAGCCTACATGCATGTAAGTTTCACAGGAGAGAAGACATATGCAATGCTATTGACTACAAACCATTTTATTTTACTTGTTCCTTTAAAACTATGTTAAAAAAAGGTAGAGATTAGATTTTACTCCAAAACTGTGCTATGTAATAAAACAGTTTTAGCATGTATGTTTCATTTAATTTCCATGAACAACAAAGCTAGTATCACAGCCAAACAAACTACAGAATCCTGCATCGCTGTCACAGTCACACATTTCACAAATACGATGGCTCACTCCCTCTCACTCCATTTTTCAGATGAATAAAATCTTTGTTACATGATATGCAAATTTCTCAGCTATAATTCAGATTTTTTTAAACAAAATTTTGTGATTACAGTGTATGGAAACACATGCACATAGTTAACTTCTCTGTATTTACTTAATCTACAAGAGAAAGACTACAAAACTGCACAAACCTTATAGTCAACACCAGAACAAGGATATCAATACCCTCAATTACTAGGAACTAAAGAATGTAATGTAAAAGCTTCATTTCACATAAGAAATAAATTTTCTTCTCCTTAAAGGAAATCTCAGTTCAGAGGAAAACAGGAGTTGAATCAAGCAAATTTACATGAGGAAAGACAAACTTCAAAGTGCCTGCAATTATTTCATACATTCTCAGTTTAACTTCATTTTAGTGACATCAGTAGTTTTTAAGGATTGTAAATTACTAGAAACAGTTTAAGAAGTAGCATTCAAACTGCACATGAACAAAACTTTGAAAAACTCATAGAAAGCATTCCCAAATTCAGGGAATACTGCATACACAGCATGTCCTTACGGAAATGATGCGCACTACTGGTACTTAGCACTTCTAAGAACCCAGACAGCACTGAACAGAGCAAGTCATCCTGGTTTTGAAATATATTTTTCCTAAACCTTCTTTGTCCATTCCTAGCATATGTAACTTGGAAAAGTTACATGGCACTGTACTTCAGCTTCTGAACCCCCAAAATGAATATGACCTTGATTTCTCTCATCAGCATAACTGTATTATTACAAATTCTATACCATCAACTTGGCAACGATACAAGCTGAAGTGGCCAAATGCAAAGCAGTAATGGTGCACAAGCTGTAGTCACCTAGTAAGAGCTGAGCCTTGCCACAGGCTAAAGTCCTGGCTAGAATTTTATAGTGTAGTGTAAATTCTTATATTACTCTTAACACTGCAGGACTTGAATTTTCATAAATTTTGATACCACCTCAACAAAATGGCAAGTATTAGTCTCAGTTTTTAGAAACTAAACTGAAACTAAACAAATGTGAATGTTGGACATAATTGCATATAGATCCACCAATCACTTCCAACTGTAATTAACAGTTCCTTTCACTGAAAGTGTCACAATTACTTTCCTTCTCTAGAAGTGACAAGTCTCAAATCTTCAGTTGAAGTGTGATCTTCCCAGTTTTCTCCCTACCTTCATTTTCAATGACAACATGAAGACAGGATAATTTTCAAGTGCTTATACATTAAACTTACTCTAAGCCCATTTCATTAGAACTGGAAAACAATCCTTGCTTGAAATATCTATTTAGAGTTTCATTACGAAATTCTATTGAAAGTAAATTGAAAAGGCTTGTCCTTACCTCGGTAGGAAGACACTTTCCACTACATAGAAGTCTTGCATAAGAACATCTCTGTCCGGTTTTGATGTAAGGTTTCCTACTGTGTATCCTATTCCCAGCTGAATAGTACCTTTAATAGCTGAGGATGCAGTCTGCGTAGAAAGTAAGAATTCAAGCATGAGTTTACTAAAAATAGATTCCTGTTCTTTATCAGTAATATTCTATGCAAAACTCTTAATCATTTTTGTAATAACAACACCATGTCACCTTTACCTCCTAGACCTCAGAGAGATCACTGCTTTTCAATTAAAAGATTTAAAAGAAACACTGCTGTAGCAAAAGCTACAAAAATAAATTCTCTGGTTGTACAGACTGAGACTTTTCAAGTTGCCCAAATAATTTAGACATTGGGTTCTAACTTATCATAGAATCACAGAATACCAGGTTGGAAGGGACCTCAAGGATCATCCAGTCCAACCTTTCTTGGCAAAAGCACGGTCTAGACAAGATGGCCCAGCACCCTCTCCAGCTGAACCTTAGAAGTGTCCAATGTTGGGGAATCCACCACTTCCCTGGGGACATTATTCCAATGGCTGACTGTTCTCATGTGAAAATTTTTCATCTTGTGGCCAATCGGAATCTCCCCAGGAGTAACTTGTACCCATTACCCCTTGTCTTTTCCATGTGACTTCTTCTAAAAAGGGAGTCTCCCATCTCCTTTGTAGCCATCCTTTAAATCCCGGAACATGGTGATAAGGTCTCCCCTAAGCCTTCTTTTCTCAAGGCTGAACAAACCCAGTTCTCTCAGCCTTTCCTCATATGGCAGGCTTCCCAGTCCTTTGAACATCTTTGTGGTCCTTCTCTGGACCCCCTCCAGTATGCCCACATCTTTGTTGTATAGCAGGGACCAAAACTAAACACAGTATTCCAGGTGTGGCCTGACAAGCGCTGGGTAGAGTGGGGTAATGTCTTCTTTATCTCTGCTGGTGATGCCCTTGTTGACGCAGCCCAGCATCCTGTTGGCTTTCTTTGCCACAGCAGCACGCTGTTCACTCATATTGAGCTGCTTGTCCACCAGGACCCCCAGGTCCCTTTCCACAGAGCTGCTCCCCAGCGGGCTAGATCCCAGCCTGTGCTCCACTCCTGGATTACGTTTTCCCAGGTTTTCCCAGACCTTCTATTTGTCTTCATTGAACTGCAAAAGGTTCTTGTTAGCTCGCTCTTCCAGACTATCTAGGTCTTCCTGCAAGGTGGCTCTCCCTTCCGAAGTGTCCACCTCCCCACTCAGTTTGGGGAATATTCGTTACAGTTAAAGGATCCCAGACTTATTGTGATCCAGGCTGTAGTGGCATATAATTGGAGAGACTGAAGTTACGCAAGAAGCCTGAACTCACTAAGCTCTTTCTTGCCTCTTCCTTCTTCCACACCCTACCTACTCCTTGCTGTGCTTCACTGGCACTTGCCTTGTTCCACAAGCTGATTTACAAATGCTGCAAAACACCTGTTCATAAAAACAAACTGGAACAGTGAATAAAATCAGCCCGGAGGGTTGAGGAGGGTTTCATGGGTGCAAATCCTGGCACGAGAAGTGGGGACAGAACTGCAAAATGGGTGGAGACAGGTGGAACTTAATGACTGACAAATCTCAGTCTAAACAGATCCAGAGAGATTGGAAAATATGCCACAACCCAGCGGTCTGTGACTCTTCCTTTTCTTTAAAGGGAGCCTTTAACTCCAACTATATTGGGAACTGTTTATGTATCTGCTTGAAATGACACAGCTCCATGTCAGTTTTAATGAAAAACCTTTGACAAAGAGATGGTTATCACCTGGGACAAATGAGTTTTTCAACTCTGGAGAGGGATTAGTAACTAAGCAGCAAAATCAAACAACAAATTAGCTGGTGGGATAGTTTGGATTAGGATGAAAACACATGAAATGGATCAGGACCACTTGATGAATGGGTATGGATGTTAAAAAAGAAATGGCCTTTAAACACCAATTTGAGTACTAAGAAAACAACGTATCTTTTTTCCTTGTACAGGTATAGGCTAGAGGATGAAAGAGAAGAGATCAGGAGCAGAAGGAAAAGTTTAAAAAAATTCCTAGAATAAAAGGCATGTTCTGATTTGCTTAAAAAATCTTCACGAATCCTAGACACAGCTGGTTCATTCTGACATGTGTTTAAGGAGTGGTCCGTAGCCGTGGATAAAATGAGGTATGAATGAGCAAGCAGGTACTTCTTATTTTACCCATTTCTGTTTCTTTTTTTACTAGCTATTCCTTCTGTGTGTAAACCCAGAAGGCTTCTTCAGATTTGAGAAAGCATAAACCACTGGAAAATTGTAGAGTCCATATGGGTCTTCAGAGTGCCGTGTAATCCAAACGCAAATTCCCTTTTTGCAGAAGCACAGTGCTTCTAGAAAGCATGTCAGAAAGTCTAAGGTAAAAGAGACTGCTGCAGCTCATGACCTAGACAGCACTCAGGACCAATGTAAGGGGAAAACTGTACCACCATATGGCAGCCTGACAAAGATCTCCTGGATGGCTTGCAGCCAAAGCTATCACTAACTGAGATACTACAAAGCAGGTTTTTTTGGTTTGTGACTAGCAAGTCCAGCAGTGCCTCATTCCTGGTTGGCACATCTAACATTTGTATGAGGAAGCAGTCCTCTACGCACTCCAGGAACTTGGCGGATGACATGTGAGCTGCTGTATTGTTCCACCAACAAATGCCTGGTTAGTTGAAGTCACCCATATGAACCCGGTTCTGTTGACCCAAAGCTTCCCTAAGTGACCCAAATATTGCTTCGTTGGCCTTATCGTCTTGGTTTGGAGGTCAGTAGCAGATGCCTACTATAAGATCCCCCTTGGAGACGACCCCTCTGACCTTGACCCAGAGGCATTTGACAGAGCTTCCACAATCACTGTAGCTGACTTCTGTACATTCAGTGTTCTCCTTAACATAGAACATGACTCCTCCTCCTCTTCTTCCCTGCCTGTCTTTACAAAACAGCCTACAGCCATCCATCACAATCCTCTTAAGACATTTCCAATCTAACTGGACATTCAAACTGCTTCAGGAGTTTGAAACAGCATGCATTATCTTCTGGAAAAAAGTCACAAATTCCAGGCAATTGCACATGCATGCCAAGGCATCGCAATGCAGGCTAACAGTTTAAATGCAGATTCTGGATACAAATGTATTTATTAAGTTCTGCTTAACAGTCAATACAAGAGGTGCATTAACTGGGGGGGAATTCAGAGAGAAATAAAAGTGATGAGGAAAGAAAAATCTCTATGTAAAAATATATATTCATAGAGTGAAATGACTTAAATTCAACGAACAGGGCTTACAGGGGAGAGAAGAGTTCAAAAGGACAGTGCCCAATTATGATAGATACTGTATATATGTAAATTGAGACCATGTCTGAAACTTTCTCATGCTGACTAGACCATCCTGCGGATAAAAAAAAATGGCAGGACTGAGTCAAAGTACAAAATTAGTCAAGAAAGGAATTCTTAAGAAAAGATGGAAGGAGTGAATAAAGAAAACCATTGGGAAGGGAAAGAAGGCTATCAGGAAGGGAGTATCTTCCCTTGGCATGGTGTATTTTCACCAGATTGAAGATACCATTTTGATGCCTGTTTTCAGGTTTTACCTCTCACCCACCAAACAAGCAAGAGACTGTATCAGTGGAAGCAAAGAACACCAGAAGTTTCATGGTTAGAACTACTTCAGTACTTGAACAAAAACATTTCAGCAGTGGGAATTACATAAGAAAGGGTTCAAGTACACAAAACTACTCTTGTTATAGTTCTCGGAACAGCATATGCTAGAGTGACTACTTAATTTTAGAAAAGAGAAGACAGAGATGTGTAGCTCCTAAATAATTAAGACTGCACCACCAAGCAGAACTTGCACTTGCATAACAGTTCAGAACAGGCAATTTGGTGGGAACAAACACCACCACCATTCTTAGACTGCTACTTCGACTGTTAAAAAGATTTGGCTTTGGGTCGTAAGAACATTCACGTTTTTCTTTCCTTGAAAGGCCTCTATTCATGAATGATTAAAGCCGAACAAAAGCTGTAATTGTGTAACTTTGATCAAACCAATACACATACAAATAGAGTTTCTGCTTCATAGCTGGATGCCCATTTTGTTCACTGCCACAGCAAGGGACTATGTCTGAAAAAGCAGCAGATAGCACAGTACTGTATTTTGTTAATGAGAGAGGATAAGCCACTCCAAAACAAACAACAGCAACAAAAAAAAAATCCCAAACCCAAAAAACCCCAAGGCAGGCAACCTGGCAATGTGATTTCAAGAGGAGAACTCTGGATCACCTTTCAAGCTCATAAACAATTTCTGTAGGATTTCTGTAAATTCAAAAGAAGACCTACAGTCTCTGGAGGGTAGAATGTAAGGCCTTCTACTAGTATGGTGCAGACCTTACCTGCAAGGTTACCTTTTTGTTAATTTCCACTCCTGTTCAAGAGTGCCATTAGTAATCACCCATCATTTCTGCAGCAATCACAGCAATGGGTTTAACAGAAAAGTAATGTTATGAAATCATTCAGGATACTTTAACAACTGTTTTAAAACAAATTGATAGCAGTTACAGCATGCTGAAGGCAATTACTGGCCCAAAGTCAACTGCTCGTGAACCACTGTTGTAAGTTAACCCCAACAAAGGCTGGTCACCCAACATCCCCTTAGCAAATGACAAGTTTTTGTTTCCAGAAGCCTTAAAATGAAAACAAAACCAACCTTGGAATTTGTCTCAATACAAACACTTGTCTTGGTCTAACTTCTTTATTATTGTTATTATTTTGTGATTAAGAATGGAATCCAAGGAAGAGATAAAAAAGCTGCTCCTCAAGCCTTAGGAGAGATGTTCTTGATTTATCCATTTTACTACTACAAAAATTTATTTATTGGTATCTACAAATGCAAATGGAAAAATTGAACTCTCTCACGCATTTTTCCTTACTCAGGCACCTCTTTTAATGCCCATGAAGACAGCAAAATCTAGTTTCAAACCTAAGCCCCTTATTTCTTTCAATTCTTCTTGAATACTCTCCTGCTGCAGAGAAAGCAATAAAATTCAACAACCTTCTGTGCCACGAGTTCTCTCTTTTAGAGACTGAAATAAATTTTTCTTCCTATTAGCCTCATGCAGAAGTTCAGAAAGTGGCCCTGAGCCCATGTATCAGCTGTAACTGTATGGCTGACAGAGTACAGTGACTCTAGGATCATTTAACCTATTATCAACACCTTCTGAAGATCTAAGAAATGAAAGGATGAGAACAATCAGCAGGATAAACAACTTCAGCTGATGAATTTTAGACTATGAAACTAATTGGATTTGTGGCAAATAGTGCACACTGTGACAACTGTCTTTGCTACCTAAAGAGGCACAACAAAGCAAAAGTTTTACCATCCTCCTTTTGCTGATTAGGGTATTACTGTCTACTGGAGAGGTGCTTTGGTGGTTTTTGTACTGACAATGAGGACAGAAACCCATACAAATGTTGCCAGTTTCAGACTAAACTACTTTTTATTGGCTCCAATACTGTGGATCCTAATGTGCCAGGCCAGGATCTGTCCTCCTTCGTAACATATAATAGCATAAACTTGAATGGGTGTAGGCACACAACTTCATCTCTCTCAGACCAGCCAAGGTCTTACTGACTAATCTTCACTTCTGATGTTATTGTTGAAAAGGACAGACCTGCTCTTTCCTCTCCAGCCCCCAAAACCAATGCACTGGTACTCGTTCCCACTGTGCCAGCAACAGTTTCCCTGTGTTCAGCCAACCAGGTACAAAAGAGCTGATAAAACTACAAGTCTTCAGCAAAAAAAAAGATTCACATAAGCACTAATGTCAGTCTGTGCTGAATGACAGAATTCAGCTGAATTAAAAAAAAATCACACCCTCACAGCATAAAACAAATTGGGTAGGGCTTATGTTTGTCTTTCTAGTGGCTGCAGCAGGACAAGTGAAGTCTGAACTAGCAAAAAGCCCACCTCCTCAAAATTAATGTGTCATCTCCTCCTGAAAACATATCAATGGACACTGACACTGAATTTATGCTAGCTCAGTGCTTTGTGCCATATGGCCAGCACACCCTTGTCTTGGTAGTGAGACCCCTGGATTTCTCTCCAATCCACAACCAGAATCAGGTACAGTGTCTCCCCACTCTAGGTTTTCAACAAGTTAGTTCAGGACAGAAAAGCAAGACTGTCGCACAAATTCAGGTTAAACTGTACCTTATGTAGATACTGAGAAGGAAAGCGTGAAACTATATAATTAAGTATAATGTAAATTACAATTCCTGCAGCCATGCAAACTGAGAAATTGCCCATTCCCTGTACTACTGCCCCAGAGTGCCAGTATTTCAAAGCAGGTAGGGACGTTTCTCTTCCACCTACAACCAGTTGTCTTTTAAATGGGAACAGAGCAGCAAAGGGAAAAGAGCTGCATTTCAGGAAGAGATGTACTGGGGATAAAGTGCTCCAGGAGATGTCCCACAGTTTCTAAACTGTTGAGACAAAAAGCCTTCCAGACAGACTCTGCTAGACCCAGCTCCACATTCAACAAATGGGATCACCCTACCTCTTTAGATTGCTCTCCATCCAAGTAATAGATTGGCAAATAATAGAGGCGTTTATTGTAATGACTTTGTTATTTTCACCTCAAACTACAAAATTCCCTCACTGTATCTCATAATGCTTAGGTAATTCCACCTTTACTATTCCCACATTTTTTATTTTAGTCAGTCTGCCTTGCTCTCCAAAATATGACCATATACAAAATGAAACTTAATTCTTCCTCCTGTCTACTGCCTCTCCACAGTTTTATCCCTGCATATAAAAGCTTAAATTGTCTTCATTCTGATGAAACATACCTTTGCCCCTTTTTGTCAAAAGTAACTACATATTTTCTCTATATTTGTCATATGGTGTTGCTTAAAGGCCTGTAGAGATAAAAAATTATATGCGGAGTCATAAAGCGTAACAACAGGTTAAAGGATGAAAACAGAATATAATACAGAACACAGTAAGGCATATGGAATATCTGCTTCACCGATAAATATTCTAGCACTAGATGTGCTGTCTCATTAATTACTGTTCTCTACAGATGGGTCTTCCACTCACTCTGTATCACTCCAAGCTGAAATCCTTTTTCAAAGTAGCAAAATAAATGAGAACTTAAATGCTTTCAAATCGGGTATTAAGTTTGTGCATGACCCCACGAATGTACTAGGTAGGATTTTAACATTGCTTTTCCTACAGATAATAACTTTCAGGCTAGTTCTGTAAAATTTAAATTTGTTCTTTTCACAAAAGAAAGGTGTTGATCAGACACACTATGTATGTAAAGGCAGTTTACATTCAGATAACAAAAACCCAACTGAACTGAAGCTATTTAACAACTGTGCAAGTTAGGGACAAGGCTACTGAAAGGATTGGAAAAGTCTGTCCTTTAAAAAAAAAGAAAAAAAAAATCCAGGGATGACAAAAATATAGGTACTATCATTCCAGAAAGTATATTATGCATTGCTCAATAATTATTTCCATTAGAGTGTGACGGTTGTAAATGGCTGGCAAACCTAACAAACCACTGATGTGACGGTAAAGGATTGGTTCCGAATACACAGTGCACAAAGACTTCAGATATGGTAAATAGGTTTATTCTTTTAAACAAGTTTTCTTGTATTTTCTCCGTATTTGTATGGGACTATTAATGACAGAAAACAAATCATTTAGCAAACCATGAGCAGAGAGGAACCGAGTGGGACGCAGGCTTCATTTAATTTAATAGAAGTTCCCCTCTACTCTTGTTCACAAAGTCATTTTCCCATTCTTCTTTTAACTCTCAATTGTTCTTTACCAAGTCTTTATGCATTCCCCACAAGCAGCTCATGAAAAATGTAACTAACATTTTTGCCTTCTTTAAAAGTAGACATCCTAGGGATGTCCTTTAGGACTGTGTGGATGTAAACTTTGTCCTTGTTTATCTATTCTCCCTTTTTATAACTCATTTTATCGCAGCTGAAGTTTGGCCTATGAACTTTCTGGGGAAAAGATGGTGATTCTTCCAGCAGACATCTGCCTTATTGCAGGTGCTATAAAGCAATGAAAAAAAAATGAACTCTGCCTCAGCAACTCCACCTCATTATCACTCTGGAAGGCAAGATGATGTTTGCTTTCTTTCACCTTCTGTACTGCTGTCATTCAAACAGATTTTAAAATCTGCCTAATGAAATGGCAGAGATACCTAGTATTCACAGTTCTGTGTAAGAAATGGGGAGAAAAAGACATGTGAGCAGAAGCCACCACTGATTAACACTGCTTTGCAGCCATGCTTCCCACAACGTAGCTGCCATTAGTTAATTTCTACTACTGCCTGTGGAGAAGCCTGCTCTCAACTCCCTCACCAGCCCACTCTGCTGCTTGGTGGGACTTAATGAACTGGACTGGTGTAGAATAGCTGCCTTCCTTCAGGCAGCTTTCTCAGTGAAGTAAAAAAAAAAAAAAAAAGAAAGAAATCCACAGGGTCTCACTTGGTCAAAACGATTCAAGCCACATGGGTTAGGCCAGATGTGAATTTTCTACTACAAGTAAGTATTTGTTCTTCAGTTAAAGTACCAGGAATCCATGCACACTATCACTCCCATGCAAACACAGTTTATCTTTTCCAGACTCCTGAAAAGATACTAAGCCTCCATAAATTGCGTAAACCCTTAAGCCAAACCACCTGAAGAGAGTGACTGTTGAAAAACAGTATGTCTTCTTCAAGGAACATTTAAAAAGAGCTCTCTTTGAACATTAGGCAGTTGCAATTAGATTCAAGATGTACATGTGGTAATTGCCTAGTCTGTTGCTTCTGTACTAGAGCCCTCTCGCCTTTGAGTGCCTGCTCTGCTTACAGTCCCACTGAAACAACGCTTCTTGCAGCTGCTTCTGCTGAAGCTTTACAGCTTCACTCTTCTTTCAGTTCACACAGTTTTTGTCTCTATCAAATGTTTGCCCAGCTGCTGCAGGTCACACTTCATGAAGCTGGACTTCTGCCCATCACCCTCACCTCTGGACCTTGCTGCTGCGGGGGGTGGAGTCTAGGGGGGGGCAGTGAATGGCTATTACTAAGTTGTTCTTTCTTCCTACAGAACAAAATTACCTTAGTGCCGCTAGTCTGCTTTGTAAGAAGCAACTGTGACCTTGAGAGGAAAACTCTACCCGATGTTTTTCTTATAGTAACGCAATCTGTAACTCAACCAGAAAGACAGACAGGTATTTATTTGTACAATGCAGATGTAATTAGAAATGGTCCCACAGACCTAGAAAAATAAAGGTCTGCAGCAAAGAATAGAAATATCCAGGGTGTATCTCTTCTTTCAGAAAGCTGAAATTATACTGGTCTATGCTATGTTCTTTTATCATTCTTTTTCTCTGCACCCTACAGTAGTACAAACTAATGCAGCACCACGTGCTGCTTTATATAGTGTTGGCTGTGTTTTCTAAATTATACATATCAATAGCTGTGCTATTAAAATATAAACAGTAGACCTTATCTTTTTCTGGCGTACTATGCTGAATGCCAGCATAAATGCTAGATCATTAAACAAGTGCAACTGATAATACTGTATCTTTCTTTTTTCCTCTTTATATAATTACTGTTTAAAGTTGGTGAAAGTAGTTTTCTTGTAGTCCTTTGAATAATTTTAACAACTTTCTCGGGATGCTCTCCCAGGAAACAGTTAAGACATCCGCACATTAGATTCTTCCAGCTCAACTGCTAACAGAATGATTTTCTGACCCAAGCTGAATGTGATCTCCCCTAATTTTCCAAAACTGGATTCAGGTGACTCCATGGCTTTCAATTCATTTTTCCTCCATTTGAAAACATTTATGCTGAAGTTTCAGGAGTAGCCATGAATCCAAGTGCTTTGGTTCTTCTGTCTCTCTGAGAAAAGAATTTGAGACCTGTAAGTTTGGTAGCAGCCATTACTCCAGGCAAAGCCACTAAAGATAGTCATTTGAGTATCTTTGCAGATGTACGAAGTGCTCAAAAGTCTGCCATTGAAAGCATAGGGCCCAGTGCAGCAAGAACTCCAGTAGCGAACTTTCAATGTCTGCGAGAGTAAGTACCCTACGTGCAGACATTAGACACAGGGTATAAGCCAATGCCAAAAGTGATGCAGCAATGCTGCTTGTACATGTTTGCAAGCTCTAATAGGTAGATGGTTTCCTTTATTCAGGCAAATTCCCTTTGCTCCTGGGCAAAGTGACTCACACTTATGATAGGCAGTTTTGAACAGGTTACATAAAGTGCTTGTAATACACTAAGCGGAAGAGCCACAAGATATGTAATAACAAGAAACAAAGTCTAATTGTATATGTGTGTGGCAGCCTTTAGATTACAAGTAGAGATTTTGGTAATCTAATAGCAGGTTTCCACAAGTACACTATATATATATATATATATATTTTGCTATCTCTGCTTTGTTTTCTGGTGTGATTTTCTTCTACATGCTTAATGTGCTTTGACAGACCTGTCTGTGCCCTGTTCTTGCCATCATCCTAGTATCAAGCATCAGGATGCTACTGAAATCTGTTTTCTCAGGAAGCAGATTTAGGGACTACTGTGTGATTGATGACATCGCAATGCAAAAGCTGCATGTGTGTCAGCAGCTTCTCACAACAAAGTCTGGAAAATATCAGGAGGAAATGAAAAACAGTGGCTATTGCATACTCCAGATTTCAGTGACAAGACTGTGATGGATATCCAAGAGAAGCTACAGTCTGGTAACTGCATTTTGTTGCCAGGTTCCCTTGCTACTTTGCTTAGCATCTTCACTCATGAAATGAGCAAATAACCACAGCTTCTCTCCACCCCACCTGCCCCCGCCATGTTTCTTTCTTTCTGAAAAAAAACAAACAAAAAAAAACCCCAAACCAAACCAACTCAAAACCAAACCAACCAACCAAAAAAACCCCACCCTCAAAGAGCTGGCCACAGTTTGCATAATTTAAGATTTCTTTGATCTCAAAGTTATTTGAATCCTCTGCCCTAAAAGCTGCATTCAACATATATCTGTGAAGTTTCTCTTCCATTAACTAAGTTCTTTGATTAGAGTGATTGAAATTTTTTAAGGATATTCACACTGTAAACTTAGCAACTCCTTGAAATTTACAGATAAAGAGAAAACCCAGGAGGAGTTTCAGAGATTATAACGCTTGTAGCAAATGACTGCAACTGAACAGCCCAATAGACCCACCTTAAATAACACCACCATCGCATAAAGAGAGGATATGCAAGGGAAGGTTGTGGTTTTCAGAAGAAAACAAAACCAAAAAAACCCCAGAAAGTTGTTTTCCATCACCCCTCAAGGACTTTGACTATAGACAATTAAAAGCCAGAAGAGCATTTATGTCAGATTGCAGTGGCAGAAAAACTAAAAGCTTAAAAAAAAAAAAATTAGACCTGAATGAAGAAGCATGATTCATAATAGAAACTGTGCCACTGTCTTGGTCTAGTTACGCATTTCAGAGCCTGAAAGGATGTTGTAGCAATGCTCGTGCAAGGCCTCATACAAGGTTTTACTAATGTAAGACATTTCCTTGGAGCACCAAGGTGTTTACGTTCATGCAGCTGGCAAGTCAGATTTTCTTCTGCCAGGGAAGTGGGCCAAAACTTCACTACTGTAGGAAATTCAAGAAATGCAGATTTAATTAATTCAGATAAAGATGTTGCCTACCTCTATTTTAGCTGAGCTGAACAAAATTGTAAAGAAAATATTGGAAGAATCTAAAGTCCCAGAAATGCAACTGATATGCCTACAGATTACTTATTATTCTGGAAAGCTTCATCCTGGATGAAGTCAGAGATGCTCTCTTGGAGAAAGTTTGTTTTTACCCGATGGAGGTGAACTTAAAAACAATGAAAAACAGTCAGTACTACAGATGTTTGTTATATATGGATAGCTCTTATAACTAATCTACATAGATTCAGACACCTTTGGAACATACTGCTACTGCACAGCAAAGATATCAGGAGTCAGAAATAAACTTTTCCATTATAAACAAGATTCCTTTTTCCCCCAGGATGAACAGGCAAGTAATCCCTTTGGGAACTCTCCAAGGCCAAACTATGCTAAAGAGTTACAGCAGGCCAAAATACACTGATGCATACACACAGAGGAAGGACAAGCACATTTTGAGGACTGCCCATTTTCACCAGTGAATGGTTCAGATACTTCTTCTTAACACAGAGCTACAAACTAATTTATCACAGCTAACTAGTCCTCAGAGATGAGGTACGCTAGATGAGAACATCACCTTCAGCAGTGCACACCCTGACAGTATGAACAGCGTGCAAAAGGCAGAATTACAGAACAACGATGGAACAGAAGAGGGAGTGGATTAAGGAGTCTTTCGTTCCCACTCATTCTGCATCTGCAACTGAGTCCCACGTCACTAGCTGCAACTGCAGCTGTATGTCCTTTCCACATTAGTCAGTCCCATCCAGTCCAGCTGCTACTCAAAGCAGTATCTACATCATCTGCTCCAGAGTCTTCAGAAGTAAGGGGGCGTGAACCACAAGGAAAACAATGTGAAGGTTTTCCACATGCCCCAGCAGAAGATTGTTTTTCTTCAAACAGCCATTAGAAGTAAATTGTTTTCTGATGGAAATGGGGTTTAGTAAGCCATCACTCATCTCTATATCAATGGGACAGGTTGTATTGGCTAAGGTAAGCAGTTTCATTTACACTAGATTAAAAAAACCTTTATCTCCAAGACAAAAATACTGATTTTTTACACTTGCATAAAACAGATTGATTAAAAAAAATGTTCAAGTATTTGCAATTATTTTTTCTAATTTTCCCCCAGGTTTCTCTTACGAAACAATTCACAAGACTTAATAAGGTATATTTACATTTCCAGATCAAGCAACTAAAACAGTGCTTAATATATATTGATTAGTTGGGCTTATTTCTCATTGGATCTAGCACAAGGAAAATGCCTCTGAAGCCAAGAGATTTATTTAATTTTCTCTTACAGGTCACTGGATTTTACATCACAAAGCAGACGTTTTCCATGCATCGCTTTTCCTGCTTGTATGTAATTTTTATTTATATATGTGACTAAAGCTCCACAGACATAATTTTTGCATGCTATTATGGAAGATGAATGGACAGAAGGTACAATTAGGCAAAATGAAAAATTGTTTAAAGCAAAAAGCTATTTTGCTTTTTAGATCAGATTGAGGATTGCTCCCCCTCACCCCCCACCCCATGCAAGGAAAACGTAACCTTTCAGCAGGGCAGTATTAGTGCATCCCTTATCCCCAGAGATTTAATTTTATTTTGGGCATTATGAACATTCCAGCATACATTTGAGTATCATGTATGTTTTGCCACAAAGTGACTGCAGAGACTGAAGCAGCAAGCCCCTTTGCAATTGCTGGGAGAGGAAAAACAGGCACACTGGCATTTTGCTCTGTGAGAAGATAAAGAGCCCAAGGAATATTTTAAACTTAAGACCAAACCACACAGCTCATGACAGAGTTACTGTTACCAAGTCGTCATGTGGAACCAGTGGGTCCCACAAGAGGAGACAATGGCAGGATGACATTAACTCTGCCTTCACTAATCTCTCTGCTTTGCAAGGGTGACCTTTTACCTGGGGTGGAGTTGAGACTGCAACTGTCATCACATTTCAGGATGATTATCTCCCAGAATTATCACTAGAAATCCCTTGAATTACCCACATAAAACTTGACATTACAAAACTTTTCTAATGTCTGTGTTTCTGAACTATGTGCTAGTTACTCATTCTGCTTCCAGCTATACTGTTGCTCCATTGAAACCCTGCATGCCCACACCTCATGACACAACTTCTTTGGCTACCAGACCTTTTCAGGGGAGCATATCACTGGTAAGAATATTCCAGGTCAAAGATACACACCAGTACCACAGGTCCCATGCCACAGAGTCCTTCATAAATTTACGCAGTCCCATCTTTAACAACAGTTATAGGGCTGCCCTACATTAGACGTCAAACCAGAGCAGAGTAAAAACCAGAACTGCCACAATTCAATTCAAGGTACTGTCCTGCTTTTCTAAACTGAACAGCACAAGCTTCTTCACCTTTATTATGGTTTGTTTGGGGTTTTTTTTTTTTTTTTTTAAAGTGGAAATGAAGCCTCTGAGCAATGAGAATGGGTTAGCAAGCACGGTCTGACCTCAGAACTGCATGAGTATCTCACCGAAGTGCTTCCACTGCAATCAAGGGCAGTGGTAGATGGGAACAGAAACTGCCCAAGTAGCTGAAAAAGCACCAGCTGAGGAAACAAGTTCTTCCCCAGCCCAGATTTCTGGAGAAAGTGACACAGAAAGTCACAGGTCAGAACTGCAAGTATTTTCCAGCCAAACAAACCAAGTGCAACAACGCATGACTGGAGAACTGTAAATGCAATACCTGTATAAAAGAGCGAATAAAAGTGACGTGGGCAATAAAAGGCGGGTCTTAACTGTAAACAAGATTTCAACAGAGCAAGTCCTCCTTGTGAAAGTTACCTAAAAATATGGAATTAAATGGGAAATGGCATGAAATGCCTCTGTCAAACACAGGTCGTGCCAGGCTCACCCTGTAATCAACTTTCTACACATATGCAGTTGATTCCTCTGGACTTCTGTAAAAAAATATGAAACAATGTTACATGGAATATCTGGGGAAGGTGAGAATTAACAGAAAGTGCAAGGTTTGTAAGGAATTTGGCTTAAGACGAAAGATATATTGTTAAAAGTGAAACCATCAGGCAAAGACATGCTACCAGTAAGCCCTGAATGGATAAATTTTGGGGTCAGAATTTATTAATTTTTTTCATTAACTTTATCACAAAAAGCAGGAGTATAATGATAATATTTGGTGATAACACTAAACTATGGGGCATATGCAACACAGGATCTTGAACACAGAACAACTGAGGGTATAAGTATAAGAAAAGGAATTAAACTGGCGGCAGATACAAGTACAGGTGGTTCAGGGGAAAGGGCAGAATTTGGAGATGATAGTCACTGTGATCTCCCAATGCGATGTGGTCGTGAATTCTAAGTTTTGTCAGAGATGTATTTCCAGTAAATACACAGAACAATTTGTGCCATGGTGAGAAGTCTTTACAAGGCTTCCTCTGGAATACTGTGAATTTAGAGTTGAACAGGAACAGAGAAGAGCATGTAGGATGACTGGGGGGAATGGAAACTCACCTGTGGTGGGACTACCATGATTTGTCTTGTCTAGTCTAGCAATATAAAACTGCAGAAGTGTCTACCTCAGGCACTGAACTTTTCTTCCTTTCTCGTACTAAATGTCAAGAACAATTTAGACTTCAATATTTTAAAGTCATAAGCTCAAAGACTGAAGATAACCTATATCAAAAACCCCTATATCTATATTAAAAAAAAAAAGGCATTTTCTCAAACATTATGTCCTTTCATTTCTAAGAAAATTATCTGGAATGTTAAGGCCACCCAGATACTGAAAACGTAGCTGCCAACAAAAGGGGTGGGAAAAGAAATAGTAGCTTATTATTCTCCTTGATTTCACCAGCAGTGCTGTAGGCAACACTCAAAAATAAAAAAACCTAACTCATAATATATACTGTAGGGGCATGTGGATCTCTGTGCTAGATAACAAAAATTAAGAAAAAAAATCACCAATTCTTTGAGGTGATCCGTCAAGAAAATTATCAAATCCAGCAGCTAACAATTTGGTTGTGTAAATATGTATAGAAAAATGTGCATTTTTAGCTCCCCTTAGTTATCAACAGTGCTAGGTGGACCTAAATAATGCTGGTCCCAGACAATCAGCAACAGAAAAACAAAAACAAAACCAGAATCAGCTACTGTTACAACATCTAAATAGGCCTATGCTGCTACCGTTGATGCATGCTCTTACATTAAATATGTCCTCTCTTAAACAAGTTTTCTTTTTTAAAAAACAAAGCAAACAGAAAGTGTACTGTTTGGCAAAGCACTGAGGAGGTGGTAGGGTTGGTTTGTAGTCCAGACATATCGTATAAACATTCAAAGCATTTGGGAACTTACTGTACTAAATTTCTGACAATGGTGTTTATGCCCAGAGGTGTATCTGTTGCTAAGAGCAAAGAATTTCCATCAATCCAGCAAGACTGTATACTTTAAAGCTGTACTGAACAGGCTTTCAAATAGTCAGCTCTGCAGTGGGTAGAAATGTCTTATGATTTCACAGAAGGAATAAAGTACTTTCAAAAAATCCATGGAACGTGTTTTGTTTGTTCTCCTATTTAGTCAGTTCTGAAATATATTTCACTTACAGCAGGTTTTAATTACCAATACGAAGGGAAAAACATGTAATGAAAAGGTTGTAAGTCTTATTTACCTTCTTATATGTTTTCTCTTCACTTGACTTTCCAGCAGTAACATCTCCATTTTCAGTAACAGACGACATCTAACAACAGAAGCTTAAGTTATAAACAAAGTAGTTGCTTTAGAAAAGTAAGTGTTCAGAAAACATCATATAATGTTATCCATTTTTTGCTAAATTTAAACTTTTTAGAGGACAGCAAGTCACCAAGATCAGTGACATATCTAGGATATTCCTAGAAGGATTTTCCGAGCAGACTAAAAAGACAGCACTGCCCCAGGCATATGTCCAGCGTATGACTGATTCTACATGACCCTCTACTTCTTTTTCCCCACACCAGTATGCAGGTCCACAGGAAGACATTGCAGTGAAATCTTGCTCCTCAGCAGACTGCATGAGATGATCTTGAAAGGTACAATAATGAGCAAAACTATGAAGCTCATAGTTTTGTGAGAAGCCAGATATTCAGTGAGATGTCTCAGAGGTCCAAGGCCTTTGGCTGCATTGACACACTGTATTTTCTCAAAGGAGCAAGGAGATACTTGACATTGCATCTTAACACAACTGTAAAGCAATGCTAGATCAAGAATAAACCACTAAGTTAGAGACCCCTTAGGTCAGACACTCTAAGCGTGGCTGCCAAAGTGAATAAAAAAAAAGCTACAAGGACATGTTTTAAAATCCTTCTACATTTTGCCAACACTTTCACAATGGAAGTATACATACCCTTATGAACAACAGGACGAGTCATCTGGAGCTGAGAGAGAAGATCAAGCCATTGGTATTGTTAATGTTTTCTAGAACCTATTAAAAGAAAAATCTGTTATCACTATGCCATCACAAATTTACATCTCTCAGTATAGCTTTAGATTTCCTTTTTCTACTACTCTTCAGCCCAAGCAAGAATCATTTCAAATAACTTGGTTACTAATGGGTCATTTAATGTACTTAGAAACTAGCAATACTACACAGGATAGAATCAGTGCAGTCTAATTTCCCTTTGCCCTAGACATTTCACTACTGTGGCACAAGCAATCCTACAATAAAACGTTTATGTGGAACAGTAGACATACATGCTCTGGAGTGTTGTGTAATTACATGCTCTCTTCCATGAGGGCTTTATACTAAACCTTATAATCTCCACTCACTTGGGATAGGCCATATTTATTTCCACCAAAGCCAAAAAGATAAGCAATAGGAGTGACAGTTTGGAGGACTGCACACTGAATAGTCGTAGATAACAAACTCACTTTGGAAGTTTTCCATAATGGTAGTTACTATCAGCATAATTTCTGCGAGTAGTCTTGCTGAGGTGAGCTATTTCATAGTTAAAATGGTTTGACTAAACATATGAGAAAATATTCCATAATCAAATATTATTTGATACTTCTTTGGAGTCAGCTCTCCCTCCCATCCTCCACATCTGTTTGAAGCCACATCAGTAAAGCTATTCTTCAATTTAATTTCTCAACCACACCAGAAGAAAAAAAAATCTATTTTGTCTTTAATCAGTACAAATAGCATCTTGTGCATAACTAAAAATTGATTTAAAAAAAAAAGTATTCCCAGGCTTCATTCACTGAATTTAATTATCCAGTAATCTGAAAAGTACACATAACACCAGTAAGAAACCTTTTCATAAAAGGCTTCAAAACAGTATTTTCCTCCTCTTCAGAGAGGCAGACTATGAATTGCACCTGAGACAAAAAAAAGGACAACAAATAGAAACCTGGATTTTCTGAGGACAAAACAATGCCTCCTTAGAAAAAAACTCTTCTAACATTACAAACCAGTATTTTCCTACTGCAGCTAGCTGCATTCTTCATTGTAGCCTTCATGCAATTAGTGTATCTTAATCAATAATTACTTTACTTGGATGTGCATTAGCATCATCCTACACATGAAACTCCTACTTAAAGGCAGTTTTGATAGCTTTTAAAACTGAGTGTAGTTCATCTAGCTATACTTACCTATACTCACACATTTAATATTAATTAATACTGATCCATGCTTGTAACTCTATCAGTACACAAACACAGACATCAAGAACTTCTGTTAAAACAGCTTTTGTAGGAAAAGAAATGTCATTTTAATCACTAGTAGGAGGAAGACTGTTTAGTCAACTGATTCATGGGTAAAACCACCAAAAACCTCCAAACTGGTGTTCTCCACACATCCCCAAGACTATCAATACAATAAGACGTTCTACTACTCCCAAGACTTCCTAAAATATGATCATACATACTCAGCAAAAGCCAAATATGAATGCAACATGAGAACTCCCTTTCAGTAAGAAGTTAGCGGAAGAATGCTTCCATGCCAGACATGGAAGCAAAGACTGTTTGTTCCTAGCATAGTCAGACAAATTATTCAAGAACACTTTATTCATGTGAAAATACACCCCTGTAATATTGCCAAGGATAGGAAAACAGACAATGAGGTCCCAAATTCAGTAATTACCAAGTACAAAAACTCATACACCATGAAGAAGGTAATTTTTTCCTATCTATGGCAGTTTGTTTCATTCCTAGATGCATCTAGAATAGAATTATTTCAGTTACTAATCTTTTGAGAAACAGAGCACACAGCTCTAACTTAACGGGTTGTGTTAAACATCTTACATGATCTTCACTGTGACAACCGTCTCCTAATCCATGCTAATAATTTTTTGCAAAGCAAGTATTATTTCGTGTATTTTCTCCCTGCTCTGCAGCTACTGGAATGGTACAGGGTGCCTTCTCACGTGCTTTATATTGTGCATAGCAAGAGCTACTGTCTCAGTTTGCTGAGGTTTAACAGTACAAAGACAGGTCAAAACTTACATACAGTCTTGGACCTACTTCCAGGATAAGCTACAACTACTTATTTATTTATTACAATAGCAGGAAACTACCATAACTAAAGCATTGGATCTCTGCATGTATCTGACAAAGGGCAGGCTCACAATAAAGTAAGACTCGGGGGGTGGGGGTGGGTGGCGTGGGAGGGTGAGGTAGAGGAGGAAAATATTTAGTCTCAAAAATACTGTAGGTATTCAGTGAAAGACTGGGCTATAAAAGATCTCCTGTTTAGCTTAGATGCCACATATCCCATCTAATGACAAAAAAGAGAAACATTAAAGTCCGGTAGAAATTTAAAGAGTATTTTTCCCAAATGCTCTTGAAGAGTCAATGTTTTGGTCATGAGCCTTATTCGCAGCAAAAACTAGTGTGACCTGTTCAGTTCCTGAGACACAAGTCTACAGCCTTCAACTCCAACTTTCTGCTCAGAACATCTCCTTGTCCTAAATGCAGACTTAAAAGAATCACACCTACTCAATATATGCTTCAACCTTTAATCGAAAAAATCTATGTTTTACAGTTTAGTTTCTCACACTGGAATTGTTGAATCGTATGCTTCTTCACTAACACAAACTGCAGTTTCCGTGGTTCTGGGAAAAAAGTGCCATATTCATTTTCCTCTAAAACTACAGTGGTGCCTTTTTAAATTTTCTGCCTAGCCAGAAGCCCTCTATATCAGCACCACCCTGCCCACCATGCAGCCAGAGTTTTGAGAACCGAGGTGACAGACAGCAAATGCAAGCTTCCTACCCAGCTTCTCTTTTTTGTTCTTGAATTTTTAATTGCATTTTCCTTATATAGCAGAAATTCACCTTTTACTGACAGCAAAAGGCATTCATTTTGCCAGATTATAAGTAACTATCTGTTTTTACACAACCTTAATTGCTTCAGCCCAGCTCACAGGAACAGCTACTGGTACTAACATTTGAATGGCCTTTCAGCTCAATTTCAAGTGAACTTGAGAATTACCACCAACTTCAATGAAAGCCATCATCCATGACAAACGCTGTCATTAGGTTCCTACAGACCTCATGCATTAATTCATCCAACCAAAGATTAGTTCTGCCTTCTTTCCATTATCAAGAAAACAGTATTTGTTTGAAGAATGCATTTCTTGGCATCTTTAGATCATTTTCTTAAATCATTTTTTAAAAGCACTGATAAAACATGCTATTTAGGAATCACATTACAAATACAAGCCATGTAGCTTCTCACTACAACTGCCACCTTGTCCTGTCTGATAGTTAAAATTTACCTTCTCCCCCCCCCCCCTAGCTTTTGTGAGAGATATCTCCCCAGGTGTACTACTGGCAGGCTTCTACAATGGCTAGTACATTCAGGAAGAGAAACCTTATTTGAAAGAAAATGTATTGCTATCTTTTCACCTGGCATAATCTACCATTTTAAATATGAGGAATAAAAAACAAACAAAAAGCAAACCAAAATGACACTTAAAATTTTCCAGTGGGCACAGGGAAAATACTAGAAGAATACAAGAAGTAATTATGCCTGTTTAAGACCAATAATATACAAATAAAATAGACTCTTTGGTGCACATTTTTCATCTTTAAGAGTCTGAAACACACAACTGGATTTTCAGGAAACACTTTTTTTTTTTTTTTTTGTAAGTGAATGCATTGGGATGGAATACACAATTTTTTAATTAATCCAGAAATTTGGTTCTCATACTTCCATGCATTTCAGATAACCTGTTTATTAGAGATAGCCACTTTCTAATCCTTAAACAGTTCTCTTCCTCCAGGAAGACACAAACCCCCCAGAATGGGGCAGCTGACTCCTCAGAAAAATCACACAGAATCTCATATTAAATTCATTATTAAGGATAATTAAGTTATCAAGGATATTAAGTCAGCAACAGACAAAAAATGGAGATGATCAGAATGATCATTTTATCTGTCCTAAGTAACTGGAAGTTTTCAACACAAGACTGCATTCTTGATGATGGCAGTTTGTCAGCACAACATGTGAAGATGTTGCCAGGCATTTCTAATTCTATAAACAGTATTTATAGTGTATTCCATTAAAAAGAGTCATCAAGTTAAATTCCTTGGTGGCCCTTGTCACTCCTCTGTTACAACTTTAAAGCAGCATCTTTTAGTACAACTATGAAAATCACAGCCATTTCGTTTACTGCAAAACTCACTTTTACTGATAAGATTTGACCGATTATACTTTTCCTTGGGGTAGTTGTGAAAGTAGCTTGACAAGTCAGTTCCTCAATTCACTAAAAGGACTTGCAGATCTATATGGCAACATGTTTCCACCAAACCACTTGGGGGACAGAGTCATACACTGCCAGATTTCAGCTCCAGTGTGAAACTGCAAATCTTCATTACACAGTGATGCGGGAAGGCGAAACACTTCTAAACCAAAAATGCTCCACAGCAGAAGAAATCCATCAACACATATTCATTAATGAAAAACTACTCTCTAAGTACTTGTCCTCTTGTGATCCCCGCCCGCCCCGAGTGCCCCAAAACCATTCACAGTATTCTTGGAGCTATGGAAGAGTAGCTCCAAGATCAAAAGGCACTAATAAAGCTAACTCCCCGACTTCCTTGCCACAATCAAGACTGGAGCTCACACCTTCTGCGGCACTGAACAGACTTCTCTCACAGATGATACATTTATAAAGTCTCCCTCCCATCTGGATTCTCTGCCACCTAATATGATACGTACATCAGCACCTGTTTTCCCAGTTAGATATCATCTCGTCTTGTCTATTTTTCCATGAAACTTGCTGGTACTCTGGACCACTGTCAAATTTAGTCAACAAATTTAGGTCAACCAAAACTGACAATAGCTTTCCCCCTCCCTCTTCAGTAGTAGAATTTGAACAGTAGGATTATTTATAAGATTATTTGCAAAGGAAGGGGCTCGGGACATACAAAACATCCTCTGATACACATACAAATTGCATACGTATATCTTGTTTCCATAGGAAATCAAGTTAAAAATATCAGCATGCTTCTGGGTGTCCCTGGGAACAGGAACTGAACAAGGGACCTCAGAGGTTTTATGCATTGCACTATTTTCAGAACACTCAGGAGGCAGCTGAATTGTTAACGAAAAGTGTGACCTAAATTGTTTTTATTACATTTTAGCTTTTTTACAGAGCTTTTCTTTACACTTTAAAACAATGCTGAGTATAATTTTCATTATTTGCCTTCATTCTGACGTGACCAGACAATGCAGAGTGGTATTTAAGAACCTGCAAGCATTGCTAGGCAGTGTGCCAATAAGCAGATGTAAACAAGTGAAAGGAAGCATAATTTGGTGTAGTGCACAGAGTAAGAAAAGAGGCAACATCCTAGAACGTTCGCAACAGTCATCACAAGTTAACCCCCTTTCCAAAAACCTTATGTCTTTTAATGTCAGTGAACACTCTTTGTACATGAGTGTCTGGACAGTTATATAGCCCTCAAGTAAAAACTGAAGTAATGTATGTGGTCACTCAGTTTTAAGAAAATACATATACAGTTCAGCTATTTATTTTTCTTTTTTTCTCCTCTTTTTCTTTTTTTCTTTTTTTTTTTTTAATAACATCCCAGACACTAGTCTGTGGAATGGATTCACTTCTTTATAGCAGAATTCAGGTGGCCATCTAAGATCAAACATACCTTTATGTCCCCATACCTGAAACATCCAAGGAGTAAAAGCTAGTATATATTTTTAAACCAATACATCCTGAAAATGAAGCCAACATTTACATTTTGCAATGCACTGGACAATCATTAGAAATTTTGAAAAAGCTTCAAATCTGAAAAACTCTTTTTTCCTCTGTGAGTTTTCATATTCAGAACCTCAGTCTGAAAGTCTTTAATCTATCTGATTCCTGTAATGCCCTATTAGCCTATTTAACCTCTACTGTCAACCAGTGTGACTTCCGCTCTTGCCAGAAGTGCTGAAGGATCTCTTATGCCTTTCCAGACACCAACTACAAAAGCAGAGCAAACTTTTTACTGCATCGTAGATACTACTGATTTATCCTGCTAAAAAAGAAAAAAAAATAAAATCTATCTTTTCTGCCTATCTGGCAGAAGAAAAATATATTGTATGAATTGTAAAGGAGAGGAGGAAAAAAGTGAAGGAAAAAAGAACGGTTAGGTCTGTTATCCTGGCAAGTTCCCCTCAGCCCCCCTTGATTATGGAGGTTTTAAGAGTGATTGAAAGTCAAACCTTCTGGGTGAAATTTGTGATAGTACTGCCATTGTATTACTGAACACTGGAAGGGGCTGGTCTTGCTGATTAATGCTAGGATGAACCATTTCAGAGTGAACAGCTGCACCGAGCTAAAAAAAGCAGATCAGAAATTGTATAGCTTGTTATGCCCAGAAAAAAAAAAAGAATTATTCCTAAGGCAACCCTGCTCATATTTTCCAGTTTCAAGCCTCGATTAGCCTATAAATCTAATTATGTTTTTTATTTTGCCTCAAAAATAAGAGGGAGATGGAGATCACAACTAGTATGGAAAGTGATGAAATTCACATCTAAAGTAAAATGGAAAAAAATCTCCTCCTCCTTCTCATGGTCTTCATAACATCAGGACAGCACAAAGGCTACAGAGAAAGCAGCAAGCAAAAAGCATCACAAAACTGCCATTCAGACTGTTCACCTAGTCTAAGTCATCTCAGCTGTTCACACCACCTTTATTTACCTAGCTTAAAAACACACATTAGTTTCAGTGTCCTGCCAGATCTTTTAGGCTCTCAGTAACTAACTCGAGTACAATGCTAAGATTCTGATACGGTTTGATTTCTACAGTGACCCCCTATTTCCAGGAATATGGCACATACTTGATTTTTTTTTTTAAAGTGGTAATAGGAGTACCAATTTTTTTTTAGTTTGCAGGCTGAATTTGAGAAGTAATTTATCAGTTATTTGTATTATAAACTATATATGTTTATATTGTAACACTTTGATTTACTGCAAGAAGTGTCAGATCATCTGTCCTCCTCCTTTAGCTTTCAGAAAGGGAAAACAAATAAAAAGGTAGAACCCTCAGGAAATACCACCTCCAAAGTTTACGAATACTCAGAATACAGTTTGATTACCTGGGAGATTTGACAACTTAAAAGAGTCCTGCCCTCTTCCATTTAAAGTGGTACACCCAATGCATTAACCTGTCCTCTGAGGCGAAACAGATTCCAGAGTCACAGAAAGAGCCACAACAAGAGCACAAGCTATAGCTACATATTATATTTTCTGTAAATCACATTCTTTGTTTTGAAAATAATCTGCTGTGATTTTTCAGATGGAAACTTGCTTACAACAATGGAAATAAAACTGCAAATTTATTAAAGGAATCAAAGTTTAGGAGTCCTTGAAAACGTAGCATACTGTGGTTCTCCAACAAAACACATCCCTTTCCATTTGTAACTTCTGTATTTTTTAAGTTTTGCATCTCACAGGTAACTTGGAAGCCCTCCAGGAAGAAGTGGGTTGGTTTTTTTCCCCTCCATGAATTTCCAAATTCAGAGCTTCATTCTGAGAGTCTTAAATTTATCTGACTCCTCTACTGCCTGCTAGCCTATTTAATCTCTACTGTCAACTGCTGTGTCTTCTGCTTTTCCCAGAAGCACTGAAGGATCTCTCATGTCTTTCTAAACACCAACTGTAAAAGCAGAGCAAACTTTCTACTGTGTAGTAGATGGTGTTCATGTATTAAGAACTATGCGACTTTTCCAAATCACTGATCCCAGAGCAGCAATCAGAAAGAACAAACATTTGATCCCTGACATAACTGACGTTACATTGTGTATTTTGCAGAAACTGCTAACAGGTCCTCCTTTTACAAAGTGAAATGGCCTCATTAATTTCTCATTATTTTGTAACAGGCTGAAAGCATACGAAGTAGAAAGGCTTATTTGTACATAGCCAAAGAAGACTTCCCAATTGCTATTTGTGTTTTCATAATTGAGATTTCATGTGCAACAACAGTAGCTTTTAGAAGACTAGCAATCTTTCTATAAAGCCAATTGGAGTTAGAAATTAATAAAAACAGTCAAGATGGGGTTTTCTTTGAAACAAGTGAAAGAAGGAAACATCTGCACACTATATATAACTGTATGCAATAGAAGAAAATAAAAGTTACGGTATACCACAGGTAGGGGCACAGGTAGAAGACATCGCAGAGTCCAGAATCAGAGCTCTGCTCCTTTACTTTGGCAATTTTCATATGACAATGGTCCTAATGTTACTAACACATCAGATACTGCACTTGAGATAACACCACCAAATAATGCATGCTGCCCAACAAAATACTGCAGCATGTTGGGACAAATGGTTGACTAAGAGCAAAAAGCACAATCAGAGGGAAAATTGTTCTACATTTGCCTTTGACAGTACATGCGAAATTGAATGACAGGGATCATGTAACACAGTGGTCACGATTTTTGGAAGGAAAGCGAGGCAGGCTGCATCACTCACATAATCAGTAGGTAAGATCCAAGGGGAATGAAGACTCATACAAGGGGTAAAGGAGGTCAGTGGAAGTGTTAGTTATTTTCTAAAGCAATGACACAAACAGAGGTGCAAACAATCCCACCTTGCTGGGTGGGGAATATATACAAAAGAGGAATTTGGTCAAACCAACAACTTTAGTGACCTGAAACTCCAGAAAGAATCATACAAAAAAATGGAAAATAGGTCAAATGGATAAAGCTAAGTATAAAAAGCATAGAGTGAACACCCAAGATCAAAAGCAAAAAAGCACAGAACAAATTACTACGATGAGAAATGTGTATGAAACAATAAGAACTTCACAACAGTTGTAACGCTCTACTTTGAGACCTTTATCTTTTCTCTACTCATCCACCTTTTTCCACCTCAACAAAAGCTCAGCCATACTATATTTTTCTTCACCAACTCAAAATTGCTATGCAAACATAATTTTACAACAGAAGCACATAATGAAGAAAGACAATAGAAATTACTTGCTTAGAACAACATTCCAAAAAATATTGTTGAGTGGACAACACACAAAAGCTGTGGTTAAAATAATTCGCGTGCACTTGAACAGATGGCATAATTTGTTCATCAGTTCTCCACAGGCAACTTATAAGTGAAACACCACTGGAAATTATTCAGCCCATTAGCATATTAGCATGTAATCAATCACAACAAAGTTTACAGAAGGATATGCTGTGGAAACACTGAGCTCAATGCTGGAGTAGGTTATCATGACCTTCAAGCTCAGCTTTCACTGAATGCTAGCTAAGTTAAGCTTTTAAGCAGCCAGGTTTATCTAAGAAATTCAAGTCTTTAAAATCCCATTTTTGTGTCCATTTGAAGCTGCACTTCCATAGAGCTGCAAGAAGATAGTTGAAGAGCAGAACAGAGTACCTTGGAGGATGTGATAGGCAATATCGGAGATTTTTTGACAGATTAGACAACTGTTTTAAATGTAGTTGGTACTGTCTTGAAGGAAAGGAAAGGTCTGGATACCCTGTCATAATTCTTCCTGGTTTCCGTAGTATCACCATGTACCACTCAGGCTGTGTATCTGCAACAATTTCAGCTGATCCAAGCCGGTGCTGCTATGGTCCTGCCTTCCAAGCATGCATTAGCTGGCATCATTGTTACAGCACCAGTGCTCCTCAGGCCTCAGGAGAACGCACCTAGACAATTAAACTAACAAAAAAGTAACCTACCAAAGAATATTAACCATAACGGCACTCCTTCCAACAGCAAGCGCAGCTTTTACATGGACCCCCCTGAGATTAAGAAGAAACTCAGAAGCTGCATCAGAGAAGAATAGTTCAAAAAACAAGAGTAATACAATAAAATGAAATTCCGAAAACGGTTAAGGAAAGAACTGCTCAGCATGTAAGGAAATAGCTGCTATTTGTCATAGCTGCTGTCTAGTTGTCATCAAACTGAGACAGCCATTTTACAGCCACTAGAGTAGAACCGCACCAAAAGACCTGCTAGTATTTTTAAAAAGTTATTCCATTCTCTGACCACGTGGCTGCTTAAATGTAAAAGTTACTACTGCCCTTATAAGGAACCATATACTTTTGTTCTCCAAGTCAGTCTTCGATGGGCAGACCAGAATGAGCAACTGATTACTTTTTTGCCTGGCAGCAGCCTGACAGTATGCTGAATTTGGCACTCGTCTGAAATTATGAATATACTTGTAGTGTACTTTAAGAAACAAAACCACATCAGCATACATACCTATCCTACTGACATTAAGGAACATGAGGTGTATCTTGGGAAGAAATACGTACAGCTGTTTTAAGGTATGGAAACCTAGCCACAGAATTTTTAAATGGAGATACAAACGTTTTGAAATAAACATTTTTAAGTAGTTATTTACAGCCAAATGATATAAGCAAATAGTTTTCCAACAGTCTTTCACTTGCCAAACCAAATTGAAAAACCTGTCCCTGAACATTTTTGGCAGCAAGAAGTAAAATGAACTCATTACTAAATATTTTTGCCAGTTCCAAAATATGCCATTGTTTTTTAGATGTGGTTTTTACTCCACATTAATTGCACCAATATGAACACCATTATATAAAAAAATGCAATTTCATAAACAATATATAAGCACCACCACAGTCTTTCTCCCCAAGAAGTTCTCTGCAAATGTCTAGCTGTTTTTTTTTTAATATAATCTAGCTGGAAATATTATGGGAAAATTCATAATCTTAAGCTATCACTATAAGCAAAGGATACATCTGCACATAAATTAGCTTTTTCAATTAAAAAAAGCAAGATAGTGAACACAGTGAGAATGGGACTTAAAACAAAAAGGAGACAGTTCTCCACGAGCAACAAGAGCAAGCAGTGGGTGAGCACTTTGTAGCAGAACTATACACAGCCTGACACCACTGAATTTTAAAGAGAACAGACCAGAACCTGTCAGCTCTTCCAAGGAAAATGAGTGCAAGTTTTCCCACAAATTAAAGAAGACTCTGAATTCTTGAGAGGCCTGAATAAGAATCTCCTTCCTTCACACAGAAGCCTTCTGAAACATAACCCACACCTCTCAATGCATCATTATAACTGGGTTAGAAGCATCATTATGACTAGGTTAGAAAAGGCAAACAGTATTATCTGTAAGTCAGTTAACGGCCCACACCATGGTTTTCAAAAGGTAAAAATACAGCTTTCAGCATTTAGAAATAAAAAAAAAAACATGAATCACGCTTGTTGACTCATGCATACTGTTTTATGAATCATTAACTAGAAAGAGAACAAAATTCCAACAAGATAAAATATAGTCACTGGCTATGAACATTATATAGTTTCCATAACTAAAGTAAAAAAAAAAAAATCAGTTAAATCAATACGTTCTCACAGGAAGAGTGTTCTCACAATTTCAAGTATACAATGTGATACTCCACTTTCTGATATGTCTTACCTGGCATTAATCAGCTGGAATGTCTGATTAAATACCTTTTTCAGCCTATGATTTTACTGGTTACTGGGTTGTTATTTTTTTTAGTCCAAGGTGACATAAATCAGTATGCTGAACAGCACATGTGTTTAAATGTATTTATAGAAAATTGCCTTTCAATAGTTGCTGTTAGCAGCGTACACTCACTACCCCCTGAACCTCTCGCTTTTGTGTCTTGTTCCCAGGAGTAAGCAGCCTCACAATTAGCTACGTAAGAGTAAAGGAATACTCATTATATTTTGGACTAGCTAGCTATGCTTTTACTTTATAGCACATAAAGAGACTGGTCTTCGGTTTTGCTTGCAATGTGATACCATTGTAAGAGCACGGAACTGCAGCCCTGCACTAGTTACTAATGACCACCAAATAAAGGGCATGAAAATAGCGGGAAAAATAAAAGCCAGCCAGGCTACCCTGTGTGCTTACCCCTCCTCATCATTCCAGCAGCAAGGATGGCCACAGGACAAAGAGAGATGGCCCCTTCATTGCAGGAGCAGGTGCAGCAGAAGGTCACAAAAATGGTGACAGTGGTGTGAATGCTTTTCTTGCAGAGCACTGTATTATCCACATGCTTGTAAGAGAAGGCCATTAGTTTAAGAAGCATATTAGGAGATCAGCTAAAAATCTTTACTGAGGTGCTCTGGATGGTATGTTTGTGTGTGCATGCAAGTTAGCGTATGCATATACCACAGTGACAGACAGGAAGGCTAGACACTGTAAAGATGTCTCACAAGGCCAGACCAAAGGTGCTGTACCACATTTTAAAAAGCTGCTGTTAACTAACAGTGACTAACACTGGTCTGGCATAAAAGCCAGAAAAACTGGACACTATCCATAACCCCCTTCAAAGCAAATGGCTTTCAGCAGAAAGCACTGGTTTGGAGATAGAGGTCTAAGCTTGCATTTTCGCTCAGGAGGATGAAGGAGTTGCTAGGGTGATGCTAAGTGAGGCTATGACGGACAAAGACACACAGATTTAATCCAGTAGCTGATGGCCAACCACACTCCCCTCACAGGGGTAAAGCGAAGTCCTGCAATGCTTTTTGGTAGATGCTTCACTTTGGAGTTTCTCTGAATCATGGAATTAATAATGAAGTTTTCTAATTAAATAACCCTTGATTACTTGCTCTACCAAACAATTTGCCTGTGTTGGTACACGTGTCTCTGAACAACCTCTTGCATCAATGGGCCCAGCAGGTCCCAAACTCGGCCAGAGTGGTCTCTGCATAGGTTTGGAAGGATCTCCTTCCATACCAGCGAGTTTAAGGTAGCACGGGTATTCTGCATAACAAATACAGCTTCCAAGAGCTGACATGTATCGGGGTGGGTGGATGGAAGAGGAATCTATAGGGGTATTTCATACCTGCATGGAATGTATCTCCGTAAGGATGTGCACCCTTCTTTGCCCAGAAGGAAGCCAAGGGTATTGAAACTCCATCTCTCTGGGCTAGCCTTCACTTTGCTCATTTCCTTTGCTGTGTTTATGTCCTCACAGCAGGAAGAAAACTAAAACTAGCTGAAAAGCATACTTTCTTTCACTTCAAAGACTTTCATGCACAGAACAGACAGGAAGGGTGCAAGTGAACACAGTGAGCAATTTGGGATGGGGAACAAAGAAAAAAAGAGAAAAACAGGCCAGAAGGGGAGGGAGAGACTCAGCAAGAGATTGTGCACAGTTGAACTGGGAGGAAAGGAGGAATGGGAAGCAATAGTGGATGAAGAGCAAGGGAGCCAAAGTAGAAAGGAAATACATGGATAGGAAAGGCTTTCTGCTTTGGTCTATTAAAAACAGGCATTCAGTGCCATTAACTTTTAATACTCAAAAGGATACTAATGGGAGGGGGGAAAAAAATAAAAAAGTCATTAAACAGTTGATAGTATAAAGTTATGTTGTAGGAAAGAGAGCAAAGAAAACAAACTTGATTTTTATCCCTAGGACAATTCAGGTATTTTTGTTCCAACATACAGAAAGGTCAGTTCATTGTGAAGCACAGATATATATGCTTATCTCACAGAAAGGGCCTGAGATATTCAGTCCTGCCCCAATTGCCTGTTGTCAGGCAACTACTACCTATACAAAATGATGTCTATCCATGGTCAGGATCAAGGAGACAGATCAAAACAAACCAACCAGCCAAACCTAAAACGCAGTAGAGCTTAGCTGCAGAGGCAACCATTGTAAATTGCTCCGGCGCTGCAGAAAAGCTGGAAGAGATGTATCTGCAGAGGACCACTGGAGGGGGCCTGTGCAAACAAACCAGAACGGGCTCATGCAGAAGCCTGTTATGGGCCAGCAGACCTGAGCAGCTTGCTACAGTAAATCACATTTGCTTATATCAAGCTACTGTGAAAAGAAAGGATTGTCCTGCCTTGGCTTCATCACTTTCTGATATTTACCACAAACTGTTATTAGGTGGACCACAAACTACAGACAGAAATTTAGCCTTCACAGTCAGTGAAAGATTATATATATATACACACACATATACACACACACTTTTTTTCATATTTTCCTCTACCACTCAATACCAACCTGCAGCTGGTGTACCTGTGTGAGATGTGATTTTTATTACCCTTAACTGTGCAAGATGTGATTTCTGTTACTCTTAACTATGCACATCAGTGCATAACATTGTGATCCCAAACTCTTAAACAGGATTTTTAGTTACACCGCATAATAGGCACGGTGCTGTTATGAAAAATAGTTGCAGTTTTAGACAGCCTAAACAGAGGAAGAGTCCTACACACCTCTCGGAAAGTCTGGAGTCTTCATTAACTCTTCACACCTCTACTAACTATCAAGCCTCCTAATCTTCTTTCAGTAGGCAGTTGAGTATCACTGGCTTGAAGACAACTAATTTATATCCTTTTCTACTGTCGTTTCTTTAATTAAGAGAAAAAAACCCAAAACCAACCACCATATATATGTATCTTTTAGCCACTGCATAGTTTGATGCATCTCTGTGAGGAAGACATCAAGTACAGCAATATTTGCAGATGGATCAATCTAAACTATTACCCGTATGCATAATTTTGGCTAAAACAAAAGCAATCATACCAAGAATTCTGGTACCAGAAGCAAAAGGAGGTAACGCTTCAGTTCTATAGCTTAATAACCAGATGAAACCTTTACAAAAGCAAACAAATATACTGAAGAATTCAGCAAGATATTAAACACTACTTCTATTTTTTGCAGTACGTGCTGTCAATAATGGGAAACATCCTCCTGCACGGTTATTTCAAATACATCAATCTTTAGTAGGAGATGCTGGTAAAGCATATTTTAAAACCTTGTCAAGCAGCTATGGTTGCATTACTGTCCACATCTGTGATGACCCACCAAATAGTGTTTTACCATGCAAAACAGACAGAATTGGAAGTCTAGGTGCACAATGTTCTGTAGCAGAAAGTAACATTTGCATGCAGAAAAGAGTTTCTGCTTGCATACTCTCCGTGTGGGATAATTTGATGGTTACAAAAGGAACCTTTGAGCTAAGGGAAGCAGTCAAAAGAGCAAGACGTGAACCTGTATTTATCTTGCAAAAGTTCTGTGTTACACTGTTCTTGCAAACTGAACATGTTTCAGCTCCTTTCCTACCTCTGTTACCAGAGGCCAAAACTAGCCTCACAGGGATGAGAAGCACAATCACAATAAACCAGAAAAGGCTCAAACGAGTGAAGCTACTTCTGCTACATGTTTTTTGATAACAGAGAGCCTTTACCACGGACATCTAGGCCTCATGCACCCTTTCTTTTCCTCTGTCATCATACCATGCAAAATAGATCACAGATTAAAGAGAACAGAGAATGTAAAGGTTGCATGCATAGTATTTTTCTTCTAAGTCACATACAAGTTTAATTATAGGCCCTGAGAGAGAAATACAGGATATCACTATTGTGATTTACCTGCATTTACATCTCACAGCCGCAATTTCAACAAATAGCATTCATGTGTGAATTTTAGTATAGCAGTTTATAACCACAGAAGGAGCCCACCTCTTGTATTTTTGCACAGACCTCAGTCACATGCTGCCTGTTGCAAGGCCCGAACACAAAGCACCACACTCAACATGCAGTGCTTGAGGCCTCTGCTCCTTGTCCCACAGAAGAGGAGACACCCTGCAGAAGCCTGAATTTTTCTCACAGTGCCTCATCCTGAACACGACATAATTCCTAGCTACAAATGTCATTCACCAGCTTTGTTCCTTCATGAGCTCACTGAAATTTTTAAAAGGTGATTTTTCAGAGTGCTCCTTCCTATTCAACATCTGGACTACCTTGTCATTTCAACTGATCCACACTCTCGCTAGACAATTTCTAGCTTAATCTCCAAATTCCAACACTAAACTATACTAATGCTCTCAGGATAACTTGAAACACATTTGTTTTTCCCATTTTGCAGCTCATTGTTATACAATTCTTACCAGGAAAACATGTATTTGATAATAGGGGAAAAAATACAGCATGATTTTTCCACCATACCCAACACTCTGTGTCAAATTAAATTCGTTAATATTTTTGAAAATAAAGACAGTCCATAAATACAGTCCGAGTAGGCTTTTTGCAGAACGCAGCATTTTATCAGTGTTAAATTTGAGATATGAGTCCAAGAACTGCCTTTGCAGCTCATTAAATCAACGTCGTTTTGACTGTATACTGCAGTATGCATGATCCTGTATGAGCAGGACCACTACATTCTTACACTCTGTCCCTGCACACTTTTCCCAATATAGTTTCTGCCTATCACTTGGCACCATGCATCATTATTTCCATGGGCCTGTAATATTTGCAAAAATGCAATGATAATGCCAAGACTAAGTGAATGACGAACAGTCAACATCTACTCCCTTGAGGTGTTTTTCTGGACAATATTTATAAAATAATTATGAACAAGTTTAAGTATCACAAGAGGTGGCTCAAAAATAAGAGAAGCAGTTATTATTTCTGAAGAAATGTGTCTTCCTTACTTCCTGCATCACTATGGCCTTAGTAAAATTACTCGGATGCTTAGCTGCTTGCAGAACCAGGCCCTGTTTAAGAAAAATAAGTGGAAGTACCTATGTCACAAACCGAACAAAACCCTCACCTTTACTGCAACAGCTGCAGAAGTATCCACATAGAAGGAACAGCAAAACTAATCCTAAGGAAACAATGACTAGGAAACCACCCCCTCCTAAAATCAGACCACAGTTCAGAGCAGTCTAAAAGGGAAACTACTTGAATGCGTTTATTAGCTGTAAGTATAAAGACAGGCTTACATGTGAAACTTCCCTTTAATGAGAAATTCTCACATACTACGCCATCAACAATTGCATCTTCAGATAATAATCAGGTCCATCTCTTACGGGAAAAGAGTCTGTATTTTAGTTAGATAGCCAAGAATCTGGAGCCCACAGGACAAAAAGATATGTCTAATCATGGAAGTAGAGTCTCTGACATGCTTATTTCCTTTGCAGAAGCATGTCATAACACTCCTGCCACTTTCCTTATTCCTCACCTCCAAAAAACAGGAATTATATACAAGCCACATTACTGCAAGGATCAGCTGTATTTTAAAAGTGCCATTATTGTTGCCATTGCTTGTTTTGACTTTGCTTTGGAAGAAATTGGACTGCCAAAATTAGAGTGCATTCTGAACAATCCAGAATCATTGAATTCACGGAGGGCAGCTGATTTAACCACCTTGTTCTGCACTGGGATTTCAGCTGAATTGTGGTTTCACTCCTTCAGGCTCTTGTAAACATTTGTATAATACAGAATGGCTTCAAAAATAATATCAGAAACCTCCCCCCCCCCCGTATGTGTATTTGTTAACTCTGTTGGTATGTTTGAGAACAATTGCCTTATCAGTTTTCCCCTCATTCCGATTTTCAGATATCCATTTCTGCCTCATTAATTCTTAAGACGAGTTTCAGCTGGGTTACCACTAGCCACAGACAAGAGCAGCAATGAAGAGGGCAGCACACTACCTTTCAAGTTACAGAGTTTGAGGTAAATGCTGAAGAAGAGGTTTTATTTGTCTATTTATATTAAGTGCTAATGGTCCATAAAAAGATCTAACACATGTTAATGCATTATTTTTTTCTAAGTGAAAAAATCTTGCAGTATGTATAGGGTGCAATTTATCTCCTTTCCCATTTCAAGGAATTTTGTAATAGTCATGAACTTAAAATCAATCAAAAAAAAGTGAGACAGGTAGTTGAAGATTGCTTCACTGTTCAACTGACATCCTTGTTTCTAACATCTATTTGATGGGGCATAAGCATCAGCAACTAAAATTTTAGGAGATGCTACTATGTCCCTGTACTCTCCAGAGAGATCAAGCCACTTAAGATTGTATTTCAGAACACATTTTGCTAAACATGTATATTCAATCTGATTTTATTTGAACATGTAGCAAAATAACTGCATATCCTGGGGAACAGGTCATCAGGACCTAAATCACTTAGAAGGGTGATTTTAAAATTCATTTAGATTTAGATTAATTTAAGATCCATTTAGAACTTGCAATGAGCTGTAATAAAAATATTCACCTGAAAATTTTGTTCCAGTCAGGAAGAAGGGATGGTTACAGCAAGTTTATGGTACCAAAAAAATGTTTACATTCACAAAAAGGGGTAAGAGGGCACTGACAGGATTGGAAGTGTTCTGGGAGAATCAGGCCTAAACATAAAGTAGTTCTTGAGTTTCCTTTACAACAAAAAGCACTGTTACGATACCATGTAGTAGCTAATTGTAGCTGCCTAGAACAACAGCAGAATATTTACATTTCATCAAGATGCCTATTAAAAGAAAAGAAAGATGTCAAGTCTGAAGTTGTGAACTTTCCACAGGCTTCTGTTATTTTTTACTCCATAATATATCACTTTGTTGGTAAATGCACATCTCAGTTTTGTTTCATTAGTTATTAAAAACACAATAAAGTAATATCAATTCAGTGTCTTCTGACAAAACTCAGACCTCATTATTCTTTGTAAAAGTTACTTTTATTATATATTTACTTATACATAAATAAAACTAGCATTTATTCTCATATATATAGTGCCCCTCTTCTCTCCCAATTTAGGGCATAAATAGTGAAAGTCCAATGTATTTTACTTCTAACACAGGAGCCAGGCTACAGAGATCTCTGTAAATGTGTCCTGGTTTCGGCTGGGATAGAGTTAATTGTCTTCCTAGTAGCTGGTACAGTGCTGTGTTTTGGATTTAGGATGAGAATAATGAGAATAAACACACCAATGTTTTAGTTGTTGCTAGGTAGTGCTTACACTAGTCAAGGACTTTTCAGCTTCCCATGCTCTACCAACTGAGAAGGCTGGAGGTGCACAAGAAGCTGGGAGGGGGCACAGCCAGGACAGCTGACCCAAACTGGCCAAAGGGACATTCCATACCATGGGATGGCATGCTCAGGATATAAACTGGGGGGAGTTGGTCAGGGGGGCAGTAACCGCTGCTCGGGAACTGGCTGGGCATCGGTCAGCAGGTGGTGAGCAATTGCATTGTGCATCACTTATTTTGTATATTCTTTTATCACTATTACTATTATTTTCCCTTCCTCTTCTGTCCTATTAAACTGTCTTTATCTCAACCCACGAATTTTACTTCCCCCCCCACTCCCCGATTCTCTCTGCCGTCCCACTGGGGTTGAGGCGGGGGGAGTGAGTGAAGAGCTGTGTGGTGTTTAGCTGCCTGCCAGGTTAAACCACAACAAAATGTCACCCCAAACAAGTATATTATGTAAATCTCAAGAGACTAAAGAAAACACGAAGAAAAACACAAGACAGGAGAGGTAGGTCCATCACTCCAGAAGATCACCTTGCTAGATAAAGGGCGGGCAGGCAGGCAATTTATGGATGCATCCTGCTACAGTGCAGAAGAGTCAGAGAAAAAATTTGTGGTCCTACAAGACTAGAAAATGGAAGCTCTTTTCATCCCCCATCCTCAACCTGGTACTCTTTCTCTCCTCTAAGATGTTCCGCTGCTAAAACTCTTTATTGTCAAATGATTTGCATGAGTTACCAACAGCGCACAACCCTACAACAGGCACTTCATCTCTGATGAATGATATTTAAGGAAACACCTTGAGAAAGAAAACGGGAGCTACCTCACATGAAAACACTTTTTAAAATTATTTTTGTTGAAATAATAGTTTTTGAATCTGCTTATAGCATGGACTCAAAACAAAGTCCTGGAGTTAAAAATACGGTTTTGAACAGTTGAAAAAAAATACGAGGTCCTGGAGGCTGCATCTGTAATGTGCCATAGGTCCAGACAGGACTAACCTGTATCACTTTTTACAAGAGAGGCCAGCAATAAGCACACAGGAGGCATATTTAAACTGACAAAACCAGCTCAGTTTCTTATAATGCCGTATTGAAACAGTGTATTTTGAAGCTTTAACTGCACTTATTCCAATGATTTCAGGAGCTGAACATGCTTCCTGAAACACCATGAAGGAACAAGAATCTTTCTTTTTCCTGATTTTGTTGGTCACTGCTCACTGCCAGAATCCTACACGTTACCAGATAAATATCTGTTGCGGTCTGTCTGCATTGGGGATTGGAAGAGGAGGGGGAGGGTTGGAAGAGAAGTGAGATGAAAGCAGGCCTTACTGAAAATAAACCAGTTTGTTATTCTAGGTCATTTTTCTCCCCATCCTTACAGTTTGCTTCAGTTTTTCACTAAACTGACATATTGTCTAACTTCACAGGTAGATGGCAAGGATAAACTGTCAGCCTCCTCCAAATTACTGGCAATATAATTTGCAGACCAGCCAGCAAAGCAACAGGCAAGCACATCGCCTGTTCAACTCCTTTGGCTGGAAGGACAGAGAGGGGCAAGAAGACCCCCACATCCACCCCCCCAAGTATCCATACTTCAATTCATGAACTAGAAGTGTACCACTTCAGAAAAGTTGTGGTTTGTAAAGCAAGCTGGATTTGATGCAGGACATAAGTGCCTTGTAAATTTTCACCATCCAAAAAGGAGACCAGACCAAGCTCCCTGACAGACTTTAGCCTTTCCCTTTCTGTTGTGAAAAACAAATTTTCAACAAACA
>NW_008825114.1:7051396-7064047 GCF_000699105.1 Pygoscelis adeliae
GCATTCTCCTGGCCACTGACTTAATGGTAGCAGGAAACATAATTCTGCACATTTTCAAATGGTATAAGGGGTACACTACACTTTCTCACACTTAGCTGGCAAGAGACCTAGGAAACACTTTCTTATTTATTTATCTTAATTCTTAAATTAAGTATATACTTATATACTTAATTACTTAATATATATACTTATATATATTATACTTAATATATAAATTACTTATATACTTATAAATTACTTATCTTAATTCTTTTTTCCCCTAGCACAAGCTCTTTTGGCCGAGCAACTCAAGGCTTAAACATCAGTGTTTGCACGCACCTGGGGTACAGCTTTGCCCACTTTGCTTGATAGCTAAGAACAGCTGAAAAGAGAATGCTTACTGGTTTCATGCCTGCACAGCAAAGCCCTATTAATGCTTCAACATTTTGACTTGAAAGAGTATTTTTCAATTCCAGGGTCTGAGGTGCACAAGAAGTACGTAAGAATCCTAACTTGCTTACAAGAAGCTCTCTTGAGTTACAACTTCAAGGAGGCCCTGTGTACCTTATAAAACATATTCTAGATTTCCTTCTAGCAGTGGGACAAGTAGCAAGAGACAGTCACCCATGTGGATGACAGTACAGACACCTATAGCCTAAGCAACCTGTTCAAAACTATGAAATCACGCAAGATGTGTTCAAGTTCTTACAGGGTCGAAGTAAGACGGGGGGTTGGGGGGGGGGGGGAAGCCTCCTTAATCATTCCTACATTTTCAAAGAACATGTGGCTTGATATTACCTCCTTAGCAGCCTTTTTTCCCCTCCATAATGTAATTCAAGACAAAAAAAACCTATACTGTAAGTATTCACAAACTTACTGTCATCATTTCCATTTTACTAGAAACAAACTTGAATTTAAGAATATTGCTCTTTAGAGCAAACTTTTGAAAACACAGGAAAAGAGCATATGCTTTTAATCTCTGTAAAAGCACGTATTTAAGCCATAGGTAGGTATGCTAGGCTGAAAAGTAAACCCTACCTGAGTCTAGAAAGGCTCTTCAGAAGTAAGCTGAAGAATGTTTTTATACATGCATATACAATTTATATACATACCTATATTATACTGCCATTATATATTACATATTATAACTTTGTTATACTATGAAGATGTTATACATATGTATACTCTACATACACACAGATACAGGGTTGCAAAATACAAACAATTTGTTGGTAACATGCAGTGACAAATAGCAAAATATCCTCAACAGAAAATAACATCAGAACTGTGAAATGGAAAAGTAATTTTTTCCCATATAACTCTTTTATACTGAAAAAGATAGATTTTTACTGAAAAGTAGTATTTGAAATGTTAGGAAACTAACTTTTTTTGCTACGTAATGAAGATACATTCTTACATAGGAGAAGATATGTTCTTACAATATCTGAAATACAATGAATATCAAAGCAAATATGTTACTATATTTGTTAAAATCATTGCATAATATGAATTACGAATCAGTGAATAACAGGTCGCCTCTCCAATACTGTAGCTGATGTTGGAAGTCTGTGACTTTTCGTAAAAAGGAATTGGTTTTAACTTAGTTTTACACTGTATTCAAAATTATTTACAATTCTATTGTGTGGCACTGCAACACAGTATTAGATCTGAGTGACTCCTGGCTTTCAAATCCCTGTATCTTTATCATAGCAACTAAACAGACAAATTATTTTGTGTTGCATTTGTTTAAGTCCTTGTTTAGCCAAACTTGCTGTCGATTACTGGCATTCTTAGGCCGTATTGCTGCACAAAAAGAAAAAATTCCTTGTCAATAGGAGGTACGGGAGCTGCAGTGACAACCACATTTCATGGACCACGTCCAAATCAGTCCAATTCTAGCTGAACCCAGTGAAACCCAGATACCTTGGGATATGGTTTGCCCCTGTACACAGATTTTTAAAGACCTTATTAATCATCTTTGGTGATAACTCAGCAGAATGCAACATGGTGGAGATAAAAATAATGTCACACATACCATTCCCAGGCTACTTACAGTAATATTCCTTGCAAGTTGGCTTTTGCTAGTGTTGTCACCCGCCTTTGTTATCTGCTATCAGCGCAACAAAGTTAAAACTGGAATAAATGGTATTATTTTTCTCCCTCTACATTTAATAGCCATTGCACACATCTGAAATGCTCGTTCACTGTCTGAGGGTTTAGTTCACTGAAATGTTTGCTTTCGCTGCAGAGAGCCCTATTCTCTTGAAGATAATGTAAATGAACAGATGGAAGGATCAAGAATGACCTTGTAACTTCCCAACATCACTGCTGGCTTTGCTAATTATTCAGTGAATGCCAGGTCTGATTCTCAGTTACATGCACACAATGCTTTGTTTGGGTCAACAGAACATGTATGGCAGAGTAGAACATATTCCAGTACTTTACAGGCACAAATAAAAAGTCACCTAATAGAATATATGGCATAAAATGCATTGTCAAGGTCCATTAAATAACATAGATGCTTCACAGTGTCAAATCTGTGCGTGCTGCTGGAGTTTCTTAGAAACCCTACAGCGCAAGCAGGTTCACAGCCTGCATTTGCTTAGCATGCATACAGACAGGTAACAGGCAGAGCGCACCGCTCTACTGCAATACAGTGACAAACCACAGGAAACACACAACATGGACAGCGGCCCTCACTGTAAGACATTACCCTTTCCAATACTTAGTACACTGTATTTCATCTTTTTCCAGTTAGCCCTTAAAGGTACAGCTCTTACAACTTTTTTGTTTAGTCCTTAAGAGTCTCTCACAGAGGGCTGAACCTTTGCATCCCTCACTTGTGCCAGAAGAAACTGCAAGGGCTCAACAGCTCTCATGGGGTGAGCCCTGATTTTCGCCTCATATCCCAGGTTTTAAGTGACAGCTTGTTGCAGAGTACTGAGTTGAACTTGACAATCTAAATGCAAGTTTTAAATATAATAATTAAAAACTTACTTAGCCTAGGCCATATATACTGAACTTCATGAAATGTTTTTACTTTCAGTGTCTTATACAACAAATCTACACAACCAGAACTGAGGTTACAAGAACCAGCTGCAGCTTGCTAAACTACTCAGTTCCACATATTAGCTAGCTTTAATTCTTCAATAAAATGCAAAGTTGCATCAGGTGTACTTTATAAAATCTGTGTTTGCAACTTTACATTTAATTGTAATGGCGAAGACACAGTATCCAGCAAACCTCATATAAGTTATAAGAAAACCAGATTTTTATTTCTCCCCCTTCCAAGTTTGGGGGTGCTCCTGCAAATCCCACCCTCCAGTACATTACTGACATACTAACATTCTCACTTTGTAGATACATACTATATAGTATTTCTCAGAGTTTGCAAAGCACTTCCTAAATATCATTTACAGTTGATAGGTGGAAGCAACAAATCCATAGAATTAATGTTTATACTCAGTATTTCTGAGGTCCCACTGAAAGACTCCAACCCTCCATCTCCCTGTGTGAACAGCTGCTGCTTCTTTCAATTAGCAGAAGTACCACCAAAACACCTAAGTCAAAAATCATTTGCTCCCAACCTTTTCAACCTCAGGTTTGCTGCCTCTCAATGGAATAGTCCCCACTGTTTCAAATGTATTCTGCATAAAAACATAAGATAAACAATACTAAATGAGCACCTCAAGCAAACATCGAAGTATGTAATGTGGTTGCTACTGCAACAAAGTCTTAATCCAAGCAGTTACTAAATTCCAGTCAGAGGTTCACCACTAATATGTCTACAGATTATTGCAAATGGAAAAATTAAGTCTAATTTTTCACTACACCTACTTACTTACCCCCTCAATCTATTTCATAAAAACATATATACTTCTAGCAGTTTTCATATAATTTGTGATGCTTTAGCACAATATTACAGTGTTGCAAACACTGAGAAAAATATTTACATTTCAACAAACAAGTTAAAATCCTGAAAGAAGCTTACCATCCCTGTAATTAGACCTGAAGTTTCAAGTTAAATTCTTTCTGCTTTGAAGGTCTGTGTAAAAATCAAGACATTGCTCAATAGCAGCCAACAAAAATATCCTAAGGCATCTCTTGTTTTTAACTCAACTTTTATGAGCCACACTTCTCATCATGCACTTCATCATTTGCAGGTATAGCAAAGCAAAACTAAATTATTCTACTAATGTCATGCTGTGACCAAAAAAAACTCCAAACCAAGGAAACAACTTATAAATTACTTCCTACCACAGTCTGTTATTAGACATGTAGCTTCAGCTGAAAGCAGCTAAAATTGCCACTGACATTTTAACCTCCAGTTTAACCATTCCAAACAGACAATGTACTCACGTGATTTCACATCTGCTATAGCTAATGATGCTATCCTGATATTGCACACTAAATCAGACATATACCAGACATTAAAAAGATAGATCAGGCTTGCATGGGCAAATAAATTAGAAGATTGAGGGAATTTCAGATCATATTTGTTAGCTGCTTAAATTCAACTCAAAGTTCTATAATAACTGTATGAACAACATAGAATAGACCAAATAATTTAAGATTAAAATAAACTGAATGTGATGATTTTAGATTTAAGTTCTTCCTTGAGCCTCTCCCAACCAAGGGGAAATCCCCTTGAGTTTTGCAAAAAGTTATGAACTGCTTGACACTACTGTCTCCCACTGACTTCCAAGGCCCCTCTGATCACAGTCATAAATAGGTAAGATTCAGCTCAAGTAAGTGCTGTGATAATGCCATACATGGAAAAAGTTTTAAAGAGATTTTATCATAATTGCTGTGGTCCATATTTCAGCAATAAACCACTCCAGTGTTTTGGTAGCCTGCCTCAGGGTGAGGGGAAAAAAAAAAAAATAGTCAGTCTACAGTATCTCCCTTTTGAAAGGCAAATGTACAATCAAAGTTAGATTATGACATGGCAATATATGTTATTATTTGAAATAATGAAGTTAAGCAACTTAGCTTCCAGTACACAATTAGTACAGACACTTTTTTTATTACTACAATTCTCACTAAATGCCTTAATTTAATAAAAAGATGTTCATCCATTAGCCATTTTTTTTCAAACAGAACTTTTAATTACTCAAACACAACCTGATGCGAGAAGAATGAAACATGCAAAGCTACACTTCGCTGTACAATATCACATCGCGACCAAAGAGATCAGGCAGTCCTTCAAACACAGGTGACTTTCACAATTCATTTATAAGTTAAACATAGACCTGAACCAGCCAGTGATTACATATGTGCATCAGTTCTTTATGGTAAAACATTACATGTACTCCAGATGTACATTGTCTCGCTATCAGTCACCTGCATCAATACTGCATTGATGTCTCCCCTTTGCCAGCTGTGTCCTGGGGCACATCTGCCCAGACCATTGTGCCGTAAGGCTGATCTAGGGCACTGGCAAGGCTGCCATTGGGAAGACTGCCAGTAGGGGCCAGAGGCGTCTTTGCCCATGTAAAAGAATGTGGGCAAGTATGGGAAAGCTGTGGCCAGTTAGAAGCGCCATTTCAATCTTTGCATGAGGGCACACACCTACACCTTGCTCACCCAAAGAATACCCAGACTCAGACCTCACCACTTCAGCTCCTACATGCCTCAGAGGGAGAGGCTGTGGAAGAGAAGCCTGTGCAGCAAACTAACAAAGGGAATACGAACAGTGGGACCACACAAAAGGGTCTTGATTAGGTTTCAACATTCTGTGGTCGCAGATAGTCGCTTCAAACCAAACTTGGAAACACAACTCAAGTGGTGAGATGCAAAGGGCAGCTCTGAATGATAGGTAGTCTCTGCAATATGTACGCACAAAGCGGGAACAGTCAATGCACTTAGAAATTGTGCAGATGTTCATGGCTGCTTACTAGTTAATGATTGACCTCCACATAAGGTCAAACAGCTGTTAAAAAATTATCCTTCTTACATCACAGGTAAATAAATTCAAGCACCAAAAATGTGAGGTAGGATACTCCTACGATGCACAACTGCTTTGGGGCTGCACCAAAGTCACAGTCTGATCACAAATGCACTTAAACTACAGTGATCTTTTCTGAGCAGGTTCAAAGATGAGTTCTGCAGTACACAGCTACTGTAGAGATCCTTACACAACTTTTCCTCTGGAGAAACTAAGGTGAGGAGGGTACTGCTCTCTGACAGTCAGCTTGACATGTCAATCTTCAGATGCATTTTCCACCCTGTAAAGTACCTGTCACCGCTGCAACGTAAAGCTCATGGAATAGAAAGAAGCTGGGTAGGTTCAAACATTGAAAAGACTTGTCAAAATCAGCTCAGAGGTCAGTAACATGCAAGACATGCTCTGTTTGGGCTTTGGTACAATGGAGTTCAGATCCCAAAGAAATCCATCTAAATCTAGAAACTGGAGCCCCCACAGACAGAGCAGACCATAGCTCTTTTTTCCTTTCTAAACAACATTCCTAACTATTTATATAGTAAGAAAATACTGTTAATATACATTGCTAAAACATAGAGATAACTATTTCCTTTCTTGGTGTTGCAAGGTACATTCATCTTACAACACAATCAGCCTTCCCACAGCAAGCACAGTATCTTTTAAAATTAAGAGTGAGACAAGTGCATATCACAGACACTCCTTTACAACCAAGCCTATACAGAAAAGGAAAAAAGTGAGAGTACTAATTAGCAATGGAATAATTACTTTAATTACTTTAATGACTTACTGGATCACTATTGGAAAAAGGAAGTTAACTGATCAGTTCAGCTGCTAATAGAAGGCAAAAATCTCAATTTGAGAACCAGTAACTCTGAAGAGTGGTTCCAAATGCGTTTCTTCTTTTATCCTGAAGCTTTGTATGCTCGCTCTTGGCTAATTACAGCACAACAGGAAGGCCTGTCCTCACCTAATAATAACAACCTAGTCTGCCTGTGCTCACATAATAATAATAACCTAGTCTGCTGAGGTAAGGAGACATAAATGAGGGAAACACTGCCTTCATTGCAGTCTGTGCAGGCTGTAGGTGACTCAAAGTATTCATTCACTGCTCAAACCCTCTGGTTTTGCTACTCTCTACTCTGCTACAAACAGGTAGTCAAATAACATAGTCTTAGGTGGGGTCCGTCTGTCTGCATTAACGCTTCAGACTTCAATGTAAGTGTATGCAAAGCACATGACAGAAGTCACACCTAGGTATACAATAACACAAAACAAAAACTGGTATGTTCTCTAGCACAATAGTAACCTAAAGAAAGAGGCGCAACCTTGTAAACCCTAAACAAAGGCATGGGACAGCCTTAGAAAATATCCAGTCCAGCTAGGCACTGGTATGTTTCTTGGCTGTTTTGCATGAGAACACCACAGTACACTGAATCTGCCGTTTAACGTATGCAGACAATTAAAATATTTCTCCACAGACAGGTCAAAATTAGTTGCTCATGTTCTACATAATTCCAGACAAAGAGCTTGGGAGTGAGCAAAGATGACAGCTTACAATACTCCAAGACTTAATTAAAGTTTTGAGGGCTAACAAGTAGGACACTCCTCCTACTGTTGGAGTTTCTTTTTTCAAACACTGAAGCATAAGACTTTGAATAAAACATCCTTAAGAATACATTTCAGATGTGAAGCAGTACATGAACCATCTTAACCTCAGTATTTATAGTTATAAGTCACTCATTCTTTAGTCCTGGCTCTGAAAAACTGTATTTTAAAAAAACAAACAAATGAAATGTTAATTTAACAGTGAACGTTTTAGCAGGTATTCCTACATAAATGAAACAAAAGCAATTTGCCATTCACATTGCCGTTTAAGAGGTCCTTCTGAATTACTATGGATTACTTTATTGAAGAGGTCTGAAACTCTTCCTTCTCAGAATCAGTATCATAAAACTTTTCCTAAATTCATTGCTTCATCTAGTTACAACAGAATTTTAAAAGGTATCTTAAAATTACACAGGCATTTGTGTTTCAATTTTAGGTACTTTTAATATCTCATACTTGAATTCCATTATTTGCACACCAAGCAATAATATTCCATGCGTGTTTTTCTGCCTAGAAGTCAGATTTCAAACTGCCTCTTTGACAATGTCATCTCTGCTTTCTGCATATGCTAAGAATCACCACATTGACATGACCAAAGATCAAAGTAGTCCCAGCAGCACCACATCTCTGTACAGGATCACAACCACACATTTCAGCAGAAGTCTAACAACCAGAGAAAAAGTGATCATGAAAGTCTACGATCCTAACTCATCCACATTCCCAGTAGTTTCGAACTATTTCTACTGTGAAGACCAGCAAAGCCTCAAAGCAAAGTAAGGTTCCAATTTAGATTTCTGTTGCCACTCAGAAATATATATAATGTTCTTTCCATTTGCAATACTTCAGTGTCCTACTATAGTGATCTGTGAATAGCTGGCAAAAGGTTTACAGTGTAAACAAAACCTGATAACATGAAATGTACAAGTATCATTACTTACCGAGATGACTTGTTACATCATCATGTTTGTATTAAAAACAAAACCAGAAGCTGTGGACTCCCATGAAGAGGTCTTCTGTTTCCTAGCCAAAAACCTCTTCATACTACTTCCTTTGTTTCCATGCTGAACGAAGTGACTGAACTTGGTGGGACATCTCTCTTCCCTCCCAGGACCTTTCACTACCACTCTGAAAGTGAAAGTTTCTTTTCCTCAAAGTGTGTGCAAGGTTGAGTGGGGAATAAAGGACTGAAGTACCAGTCCCTCAAAGGCTTCTGTGTGTGCCTGCCTTCATGCACTGTGATATACCTTATACAATTATCCATACTGACTTCCACATCACTCAAAATCAAGCAAAGACACCAGTTTTGGCAGAACCTGGGTACTTAAGGGTGTGCTCCTCTATGCAAGGTAAGCCACACGTGCATTTTTCTTTCCAGACTGCTTATCCAGAGCTCTGAGGGGTCTTACACAAGACCATTGAGAGCCACAGAAATACCACTTTACCTCTCTGCAGCCTGGTGACCAGGAAGGTGGGCTGGCTAAGAGGTGATCTCCACACCACACAAATCAGGACCATCACTTCTGCTCTCTGAACAGACTCACATAAAACATATCACAAAGAAGAACAGAGGAGATCCTAATCAGTGCCTGCAGGTGTGGATCTGCTGATTATGCTTTGCACTATGAAAAGGGTAAGTGTGCAGTAATCTTTACCTTGACTCATAAGCCAAAAGACTAGACTGCATGGCAACCTCTCCATCAGCCAAGAAGGTAAATTTTCACCCCTCCATCCCCAGATAAACCTCTCCCAATATGGTCAGCAGACACACTGGAAAAAAAAAGCTGAACAGGATTCTTTATTACCTTAGCAATATTTTTTCAGAATTATGCATGCAAAAATATCTGTATATTCAAACATATCAGTACACAAGCCCTCTCAAATCTGTAAGACATTAGTGTGCACTTCTCTTGTTCTAAAGACAAAGGTCCGTGACACATCTGACATATCCCTTACTGGAGCTCTGAATGTCAAACTTGACACTGAAGTAACTTTAAATAATAAAGTGATCCAGAAAACTTAACTCAGATAGCACTACTGAAAATAAAGTCCAGTGTCCTTACCTGAGATGGTTTTGATTCTTTTCCAGAGGTTAAAAAAAAGTCACTGTCCTACAGTTATCAATGATTAGCAGACAAGCCAACCACATACCACTGCACATGCACACCTTCCTCCCGAGGAGGAAGCACCACAAGCCGTGTAGTGCTAACTGCCACACTGTAAATCTGGGCATGGTCTCATACAAACATTGCGTTACTCTCAGGCAAAAAGCCTTGACTCATGACATATTAAAACCGAGACTTTAATTAGGTACAAAGGGAAAGAACATCTGCAGAACCTTTCATGGCAGAAAGTTATCTTAGCAGTATCCAGGGAATCCCAGAATCTTTCCACTTAGTTCAGTCATCTTCTGAAGATTTTCATAAATAGCCCTAACAGGAAGCCCATAAATTTCTAAACTCCTCTTTAATAATCCTGCAACTTGGTTAGGGAAGGTACATAACCACTGCTATCTTGACCCAAAATAAATATTTTCATTAAGCTTCTAATTGGAGATAGGCAGCAGTGGTGGCTGCAATGGGTTTTTACATTACCCAAATAAAAACTTGGCTGCTCCCCATTGCTCTGGGTCTTGAGTGCTTAGGATGGTTTACCAACAACTGAGTTTGCTGGGGAAAAAAATAAAATGAAGAAAACACCTTTCCCAAATATCGCAAGCCAACAGATTACAAACTGTCCTCCAAATCACTCAGAGACCAGCAGAAACCTTTAATAAGCTAAAAAAAAAAAATTAAGACCATTTGACACACAGCCTGTAGCCCTACTGTTGCCTCAAAAGTCATCAGTAACGAGCAAACCACAGTTTGAGACATGCTATCTCATGCAGCTCATCCTCTTCATGAACTGAAAAAAAAAATCAACCTTAGATTTGGGGAAGAAACAACAGTTTGTAACAAATCCAAGAGGAAATGCTTATTTGCTCTTGTGGTCTTGGAGCTAATGGCAGGAGACTTTCTAAGAGTTTACGTAACTAAATGGGGAGCGCTATCCCAGCACCAGGAAACCTTTCTACACACGCCAGTCAGCAAGAGCAGCAAACTAACACAGGACAGAGGCCAGCACAGGCTACCAGCCCCAGTACAGACCTGGGGCTCCCATCAGCTTGCTACCGTAGGTACCTCCCTGCTCCTCCAGCTGCTGCTGCTGGGACTAGCTAAGCTGAGACCTGCAGAGTGACAGGCACACCCCTGCTACAATTAAGCTATCCTTTAGCTGCATGGATGTATCCTCTGGCATTTAGCTGGTACCCAGGCCAAGAACTTCTCATGAAAACAAACCCATCAGGAGAAAAAAGCAAATTACTTTCCCAGATAGAGAGGGACGGGAAGTTCTGGGTGCAAAACAGCCTAAGGAGAATCCAGCCCGTTCACTCCCTTTGCAGACACAGGTCTGCCCACAGGCTTTGCTATGCTATAGCTCACGGCAACAAGAGAAAAAGCCCTGATAGTCTAAATCTCACTTTCTGTGCCTATGATGCAGACTGGGGACATGGTGTGGGCAACAGCTGTTGCAACCAAGAAACAAGTTTCTCTCTCTTGACTAGATTACAGGAATGCTGACAGCAATCTCACATACTATTTTCTCAAGAGGAAAAGACGCTAACAGGTCTCACTCTACTAATCCCACTTCTCTTCTGCCTCTCCACTGCCATTTACACACCCCACAGCACAACCCCACAAATGGTCGTACCAGCAAATTGCACCAGTTAAAGAGTCAGTTGAAAAATAGCTGCCCTCCACACCGATTTCTTTTGTTCTTGCAAAGTTATTTTTAACCCGGATCAGTTCAGTGATCTGATATTATCACAAAGCCTCACCAACAGTTGTGCAACCACAGTCAAAAAAGTGGCAAACTGCCATAACAGTTGTCATATTTTTAAGTCAGCTTTGGTGCTGAAGGCAAAATCCCATTAAACTGCACTGCTCATCAAGCTATAAACTTAAATGCTAGCAGTTTCCTTCAGTTCAAATGGCATGGCTATGTTTCTGGAGTCGTGAACAAGATTTAATAACTGCATTTGTACATTACAGCAATATTTCTACTATTGAATGGTATTCAATTTTTTTTAAGTATTTGTCTAATCAAACCATCTTTGTATTTGTGTCCATTATACTTAATATAATTCTGACCATAAACTAGCAGTTCTAGTCAAAGGACACCAAGATAGCTTTCCAATTTATGTCTTCACGTGCCAGAAAACTGCCAACTCACTAAGTTTGTGCAGAGACAATATGAGCCAAGCGGAACCTGATTCCAGCTCGCTGGTACTTTTTTCATAGGCTGCGTTTTATGATTCACAGTGAATTGGTCTTCACTAAGAGGACAAAAATCATCTTATTAACACTGGGCCGTGACCTGCAGACACGGACTTCTTACACGGCATTGGATGAATCTTTCAGCCTCTGTGTCTCAGCTCCCAAGTGTGTAATATGGGTGTTCCCTGCCTTCAAAGAGACATTTTAAAAGGTATATCACTATCTATAGAATTTGAAATACTGCAGTAACAAGGATCACATAAAAAACAAAGGGTACCAAACACAGGGGGCTGGCCAGGTGGCATGAAGTCACACAAGACATGAATCTCGAGCTAAAAAAGCTAAAGCAATAACTATGCACGTACACAGCTCCACACAAAATTTTACAAGTAACTTCTTGACTATGATGCAGATCATAGCCGTGACATACTGAAGGAACTAATGCTAGCTTAGTATTAGTTTTTAAAAATCTCATATTTCAAAATACAAAACACAAGCACATCTGGACAATGGTGAAAATATACAAGGCCCTTGCAACACGTACAACTTCCCCCTACTTTGCTGATCACAAATAAAACAGCTAGTTTTACAGCAAGGTGGAAATAACAGTAAGATGGTAGATATTGTACCTTGCAACAGGCTGATATGGTTTTCTAGTTCATAACTGGAGAATGAAGAGGGAAGGTAAAAGATGAGATTTCCAGCTCACTGAGGGAGGACTTGAAGTTTCTTCCTCACATAGAAGGAGAAAAAGCTCTTTCTGGACTGTACAAATGTGAAGAATAAGACAAGACGCATGACCTCATAACC
>NW_008825114.1:7064088-7066307 GCF_000699105.1 Pygoscelis adeliae
ATTTAGGGAAAATAAAATTCAGAGTATCAGTGGTGTGGGCCCACAACAAGCAGGTACAGTACAAAATGGATTCAAACACAAATTACACCTAGAAGATAAAGAATGGTCCAAGCTGTACCTAACGCTGGATGGCAGGGAAGTCATGAGGACCCTTTTCCCAATCCCTGCCTAGCACTGTCAATAAGACTTCATTTAGAAAAGTATTTCATTGCATTTAACTTGTGCAGAGTTTGCTATTCAGTTCTAAGCAATATGGGGTTTTGAACATCACAACATATACCAAACTGCTCACCTATATGCTTCCAAGCGCACATTTTATTTCACCTGATTAGTGAAGTTTGCTTTTTAGCTTCCACTGTATATAAATTTCAACTATAGCACCATATAATTACCAGCAGTAACCAAAGTAACCACGCTGCAACAGCAACAAGTATACATTCTGCAATCATTGTCTAAGAGAAATGCTTAGGCAGGCTCTCAGCAATTGTTAGCACAGCACTGTAACCTGCAGGGTGCTGAAAACTGCACAGAAGCTGTGCCAGCTCTTAACTCCCCTTAAAACCAAATAGGAGCTGGGGGGAGAAGGGGAGGCAGCACCTTACGAACAGCTGCCCAGGTCCTAAGGAAAGGCTGTTGCCAGTTTCTATCCTAAAGAAGCCAAGAACGCCAACACACTTAACATGTCTTGGTTACACAGGCCATAAACACACAGAGTAGACACTGTATACATGGAGATGCAAGAATCAGTAAGCACATTTTTAACACTATATGGACCACATTATGAGAGCCACAGAGAAAGTATTTTTTTATAGTTTCTAGTCCATTCTGCTGGTGTCAAAAGTAAAAAAAGAAGTCCCTTAGCTACCTACAGGCTAGGTAAGTAACAAAACTGAAAAAAAATCAACACCATTCCACAAACACACACTATTACAGCAAACCATCTAAGCATATGCTTATTTTTAGGCACGTGTTTCAATTCCCCCAATATCAAGAAGACCTAAATACATAACTTAAGATTATAAACAGCCCTAAACCAGCACCAACTGAACTCAGTGAAAAAAACCTCCTGCTGTTTTTAATGGTTTAAGGATCAATTCCTAAACTTAGAACATGATTTTCCACTCCCTGTTTTATCTAACTGGGGGAGAGGAAGAATCCAGGAAAGAGATGAAATATAGTAAAATAAAAAGAGTGAAGAGGAACATTTTTACAATCATGTTATATTTTTCCCCTCAATATATTAATTACCAGAAACTGACCTTTAAAAACAAAACAGATTTAAATATTTGTGTTCAACTTTGGTTTTCGTGAATCAATTTTGAGATGGCTGCAAGGCAAAAAAGTACATTAAGGATGGGAGAAAGCATCTGGGTGGAGGAAGAGATTTGACAAATATTTATGTTTTTTAGGTTCTGGAAGAGTCAGAGTAAACTACCTTAGGCATTCATCAGACTATCTATTCTCTGCTTTGAAGATCAAAGAATTCTGAGAGACCATTTAATGACCTTTATTAAAAAGCATCTCTACCATAATAAACCATGGGATAAACATTCTATAAATTTACGTTGAGACATAAAAAACCCAGTGGGTGCTACAATATACATTCACTAATTCCCAAACTGCCAATGCTCCTTATGTTAGGTTCATTTTAAGAGGAGTTTCCGTGGTTTTAGTTTTGATCTGAGCCCTCCTCCACCTTACATTATCCAAATGTTAGCCCAAAACATTTACATAAATACATAACTCTGTAACAAAATAGAAGGAACAAACCTACTGTTTCTTCACCTTAAGCAATATCCTTTCAGAAGCAACATGAAACAAGTATATTTACATTTCCTTTGGGAGGGCTAACATAACATCCGCACAAAGTTTTCCTAAAGCAACAGCACGTACAATAGCTCCATCTTACAGAAGCAGCATTAAAAAGAAAAGGAGGAGGGGAAAAAAAACAACCAACCAACCTCTGATCACCTAAGTAGTGTACTGGAAACATTGCTACTTTAGGAAAGCCGCTTTATGGTACTAAGAAGTAAGTTTACTATTAAAGAGTTTCCTGCTGTCGGACGCCATTCAGCATAATCAGCATCTTGGACAGAAACGTCTCGGTCCACCCCTGCTCTCCCAGAGGCAGCACCGGCAGCAGCGAGGATTCGCCCTGCGGCGCCCAGCCGGACCTCCACGGGGATGGGCTGTGCGCACCTGAATAAGCTCGTCCAGTC
>NW_008825114.1:7067245-7072797 GCF_000699105.1 Pygoscelis adeliae
GCACCGTGGGGGCCCAGGGCGGGTGAGCGGCTGGTGGTTGGGGGTCCCGGGTCCCCAGGAGACACGGCTGCGAGGGGTCATGAAGGGCTGCGTGTTGCTTTGATGTGCAAGGCCGTGGTGGCGCGCTGAAGTGTGACAGCACCTGCTAGCCCGTTTTTGGCAGCAGGGAGTCCGCTTCCGCAGCCAGCCGGCCGTTCAGGGCCGAGCCTGTCAGCCTAGACCGAAGGGTCACCGTCTGGCACGTGCTCATTTCCTTGTCTCTCATTTCATTTCTCCATGATTGTGCTCATTCATCGTATGTGAGCTCTGAGTACTGTTTCTCACAAAAAACTACTTTTGGGCTGACCACCAGGAGACACATACCCCCTGAGTGGGACCACACAAGAACTGTCACTGCAACGTCCACCTGGGCACTCACATCTATGCGGAGAAGGCCAAAAATCCAAGCTGTGAATTCCCCCAACATCATGTACTTTCCATGTCTAAGTTTTGCAGGCCTCAGGGAGGTATTGAGGAGGAGGACAGTGAGGAAGGCCATAAATCATGTAAGTGAATGAATGTGGAAAGGAAGCTGGGAGAAAAAATATGCAAAGATTTCCCTGAAGAAGATGGGGGCTTTGGGAAGACCTCGTCTACAACACTGCTGCGTTCAAGGGAACGTCTCTTCTACAGGGGCCGGAGCTCTTCTCAGGGAGCAGAGTGCTGGGGCTGTACCCCTGCTGCGTGACCCAAGGCTGCACAGGTGGCTGTGCCTGCTTGCTGCTTGAGAATGGTTACAAACCCTTAGCGTCTGTTCAGGACCTTTTTATTCCTGGTAGAAGAGACTACTCCCAAGCTACACAGGATGAGTGCGTAATAGCTGTGCATTTATAGCTATAATTACTGATACCAGATATGCTGACTCATGCACGTTGAATTCCAAGTGCAGAAGGAACTATCGTATGTGTGCGTGTGTTAAAGAAAAGAAATCACATAGCATTTCAACATGCTACTTCCATTTTGTTCAAGCTCCTTACTTCACACTGGGTTTCATCTGCCATAGTATTTGTAACAAATGGTAGCAGAGCAGCTACATTGTATGTTTACTCAAATTGATGTGCAATAGTCACTCCACTTAAATGGCGATGGCTTCCCTACGTCAGAGCTGCAAGAGAGATCTCTGGTAAACTAGCTTCTGGTCTCATCCTCTGATGCTTCGATTTCTGCTTTTCACACCAGTAGTAGTACAGTAGCTCATATGCACCGCAGTCAGATGTGCCATCTGGCTCAGCTCTGAATCTTTAGAGTGGATGACACTTTCTTAATGTATTCAAAATCTGCAGCATTAACTAGCTCATGGTGATATGACTATTTGGAAGATGACAGAGAATAATCTAATACCGTCAGGGCTTCTCAAAATTTCCTTTCAGATCTTTAAGGTGGACTGCTTCACGTTACATTTCACCTCAACCGGCAAGACTGAACTGTCTTACAGAACTCTTGCAAAGGAAGTTTTAAGAACTATAGGTAGCAGTGTCACTGGTTATATGCGGTGAACAGGCAACACCCAGTCCAAGGCCCAGGAAGAAGAGCAGACAGAACCCCTGATTCCTCTTCCTGCGAAAAAGCATCCTAAAGTAGGACAAAGTTTCTTCCTTCTTTCTTCTTTGTGCTGAACCAAACAGGTACCTGAATGTTTTTTTTCCACTGATGCATGCACTCAGTAACAGTGCTATATGATGTAAGAAAACTGTCAGTAGATGACAAGTTATGAATCTCAATGACCATTTTCCTCTCCTCACACTGCCAGGGTGGTAGCTAAGTGCCCTGGGGTCTGACAGCAGCATCCTGCACAGATATACAAAAACCAGCCAGGCGAGAGTTGTCACTAGCCGTGGTAGTAGATTGCTCCTTACAATCTAATTTTCTGCAATTATCATTTTGGTAGATTACACTGCACTGAATTCCATCCTAACAGTCTATGCTGCTTACATCATACGTAACTGCAGAAAATCTGGAGCCGTAAGTGGTAGTCCAACACATTTTTCTTATTTATATAATCACTCTTTGATGGGATTGATGGTGATGTTTATGTAGAGAACATTTATGTTCATGGCTTCAAAATACTAAAACATCTCATAGCCTATGTATTTTTTCCACAAAATATCTGAGATGAGAAAAACATTATTATTTAGTTTTATAAATGGGTGGCTGAAGACATGTATTGACAATACACTAAAGTCAGTTTTAAGACTTGTATTTCCAGATCAAAAGCACTGTGGCAGAGTGATGATCTGGTATAAACTCACTTCATTGGTTCAGACTCCTTCAGACACTTTATATGAATTAGCTTCATGCTGATGAGTTTTTTAACTTTCCTCCCTCAACAGCTTACATTCTTGACTGTGTGGGGAGAAGTGTAACTGTGTGCCACGCCTGAGCTAGAACAAGTTTATGCTACTGGGAGAGCCAGTGGTGCACAGGTCCAGGATGAATTTTGCTGGAACCATCAGTGGTTGCAGCTGGATCATTTTGCCAATGCAGAACATTTAACATTTTTATTGCATCTTCACATTGTCAAAGAATTTGCATAAGGATGGCAGTATAGAGTGCTCAGTCACTGCAGGATACTTATGTGAGTGTCAATTGTCTCTAACTGAGGAGTGAGATCATATGATCACGGTAATTTTTTTTGTCCTGAAATCCATAAGCCAGTGCTCAGTCCATCTGAGCTACTAACTGAGTAAGTTCAGCATACAGAGTCCAGCATCATGCACAGATAGTATTTTAGGCCCGCATTAGTAATTTCATTTGTACGGTCCTTTGTTTTTACGTATCCAGTAGCCATGGACCAATTTTTGAAGGGAAGTTGCATGTAGGAAGATTTACTTTCCTCATCATTCAAAAAAAACCAAAAAACCCCCACAAAAAACTAAGAAAGGATTTCTAGAAATCTGAAAATGCAGTAAGGGGCAACTTAGAGCCTTCTGAGTAGCAATGAGTAACAAAGCCTTTTGCATCAAAAGCCTTCCTCTAGATGATAACTTATGCAGGAGTTAAAACTCAACATGCTGTTTCACAACTGATAATTCTGTGATATGTTAATTTGGAGAGAGATTTTTTTTTCCTAGAAACATATAGAACTACAAAGAGTTCTATTTCTTCTCTTAATTAAAATAAACAATTTTCTTCCCTCTCCTATGTTCTTCTCACACCATGTCTTTGAAGAGTGTGCAAGGTTATATTAAAAAAAAAACCAAACTGGTTTCCGGTTCTACCGATTTGATCAGCTTATGAAAATAATAAAAAACGATATATACTAAAATAATATTAAGCATGCTCATTAAGGATGCACTTTTCAGGAAATTAAAATTTATTGGTCTCTTATATTTGTCTGAATATTCAAGGGCAGTTTCTCCTTTCTGTCTAGTGATTGCAGATATCATAAACTTCTTATATTCTTACATACTGTCAAAGAAATGTGAGCTATGGCATGTCAGCATGTCAACACTAAGCCTGAATTTTGTTTGCTGAAAACAAGGGCAGGAGAGAAGGCCTTATAAAAGGGCCCTGAATGCTTTTAAGAAAGCAGACCTTTATCAATAGGGATTACCTGGATTTCTGATGACTGCTTTCAGAAGAGTGTAAGTCTTTGGCATCTAAGAACTGATTGCTCATTTCCCCCTTTTTTTTTTCTGCTCCACAAGCAACGGAGATAACTGAGCAGAACTAGTCACTCAGCTATGCTCTAGAAATCAGAGACCTCTTCATACAGATACTCACATGATCTATGGTAATTCAGACAACATTTGTCTACAAGTTGACAAATCAGTCATCTTGATCCCTTCCTTGGAACAAAACTGCAGTCTTTGCAGCATTGAGATGATTATTCTGAGCAGAACAGGTGCACTTTTCTGGAACCACTGAAATATGGGAAACTGTCTCCTCCTTGAATCACTTTCTGCAGTCCAGCCAAGTTTACAAATAAATTCAGTCTTTCTCGATTCCTCATCCATGAGTAGCCACCCACATATCCGTTCATTTGTCCTAGTTAGTGAACAGTTGTCCTGGTTTCGGCTGGGATAGAGTTAATTTTCTTCCTAGTAGCTGGTACAGTGCTGTCTTTTGGATTTAGGATGAGAATAATGTTGATAACACACCGATGTTTTAGTTTTGCTAAGTCAAAACTAAACTGACTTATACTAGTCAAGGACTTTTCAGCTTCTCATGCCCTGCCAGAGAGAAGCTGGGAGGGGGCACAGCCAGGACAGCTGACCCAAACTGGCCATTCCATACCCTATGATGTCATGCTAAGTATATAAACTGGAGGGAGTTGGCTGGGGGGGCTGTGACCGCTGCTCGGGAACTGGCTGGGCATCGGTTGGTGGGTGGTGAGCAATTGCATTGTGCATCACTTGCTTTGTATATTCTTTTATTATTGTTATTATTATTACTATTTTATTTTATATCAATTATTAAACTGTCTTTATCTCAACCCACAAATTTTACTTTTTTTCCCCCCGATTCTCTCCCCCATCCCACTGGGGTGGGAGGAGAGTGACCGAGCGGCTGTGTGGTGCTCAGTTGCTGGCTGAGGTTAAACCACGACAACAGTTCTGCGATAAGCTGGGTTTCTTTGGTTGTTCTTGTAACTGTGAGGCTGCAGAGCTTGCGTATATGATGCTGGCAACATGTAGACAGGACTTCAGTCTGAGTGTTGCCATTATTTCCTGTTTTTTTGAAGACAATTACATAATCTAAGCCAGGTCCACAGGGGAAATTGCATGTAAGAGAAAAGAGGTTGTAAAAACTTTTCTGAGAGTGAAAGAGGGAGAAGCATCTGGCTGAGTTAAAATGCCAGCACTGCCAACCAGAAAGCATGCAAAGTTCTGGCAGTTAATTAACTAGATTAAGTTTTGCCACACATTCACTTGAAAACTGAGCAGTGTTGAGCTCTCCTAGCTGTCAAAAACTAGATGACATTGATTCTGTTTCCCAGTTTAGGACACGTATCTGAAGTGATCTAATCCTTAGGAAGAACAGTCACAGAGAAATTCTAAACCAGTCTTTTCTTTTCCTGTTGATTTTAGTGCTTAGAGGATATAGATGCAAACTGGTGCAAAATCTTCAGAGGAGGGGAAGAAATTAGTAAAATGTTAGAGTAAAATGTTGTCTGAATGTTTTTATTGACTAGTCTTCTAGTTTCATGCTTTTTAAAATAACATTGCAATGACTGTAGAAATGTCGTTTTAGATAAAAGGATGAGTTGAACCCACTCTTTTAAAGAAGCATCAGATTTAAAGTGAGATTGCATTTATAAAGATTTTATATGTTCACTAATGATACACTGTCCTGGTTTCGGCAGGGATAGAGTTAATGTCCTTCCTAGTAGCTGGTACAGTGCTGTGTTTTGGATTTAGGGTGGGAACAAAATTGATAACACACCGATGTTTTAGTTGTTGCTAGGTAATGCTTACACTAGCCAAGGACTTTCCAGTTTTCCATGCTCTACCGACTGAGAAGGCTGGAGGTGCACAAGAAGCTGGGAGGGGGCACAGCCAAACTGGCCAAAG
>NW_008825114.1:7073069-7083739 GCF_000699105.1 Pygoscelis adeliae
ACTGAGGTTAAACCACGACAGTCCTTTTTCAAAAACTTCTCCTGCTGTGTTGCCCCACACGATGATGTCATCAATGTATTGCAGGTGTTTTGGAGCTCCACCCTGTTCCTGAGGTTAAACCACGTCATACACTCATTGATTTCCAACAATCCGTGTTATTGGAGTATAAGAATTCTGCTTCATATCTGAAGCAACCTGGAAAATGAAAATTCCATTTGAACACAAACTGGTATAAATGTTTGCATCTTTAAATTCTACAAAAGCAATAATAACACAAAACAAATGAAAATGCAGGTACTAGACTGTAGCATGCACCCTGAAGACTTCTGCTGGCCTTTGTGGCTTTCTCCTTCTCAAAGCTATGCCTTCTCTTTGAGATGCTGAATCAAAGTACACTCTGGTCTGAATGCATGCCTCCGGTTTCTCTGACTATTAGAGTATAAAACTCCCAGTTCATTATCTGGCAGATCAAGATTGTCTGTCAGGGAAACCTAATGCCAGTGCAACATCTTCCATGTAGAGAGATGCCTTCTCCCATGCTTGGGATTCTGCCCCCTCTGATGAACCATTTGTTCTTAAGTCTTTCAGTGCTGTTTTATGTTTTTCCTTTTAAAGGGTATATCATCTTTAGAGAAAAATGTACTCGGGATTCACATCAGGGAATTTAATCATGAGGTGCAGTGCATTTTCAATGATTTCTGGTGCTGTTTCACTGATAAAATCCTGCTTTTGAGGTGCTGTGTACATGGGTGTATAGCCGTGCTCACATACATCACTGGGGAGGAGAAAATTCAGTTTCTAAGAGTATCCAGAAGTGCATTACTCATGTATCAGTGTGATATCTTAGTATTTCAAAACTAGAAATTGCACCTGGCTTTTGCATGTGCAGACAGTTACATGCAAGTTTTATTGCACTCATTCCAGAAATCTTTTCAAAGTGTGGGTCATGAGTAGTTAGTAACAGGTCAAGAAAACATGGTTTTATTCCCTAGCTGAACAGGAGCTCTAAACCCTGAGAAACCTCTGCTGGATGGAGGTAGAGACCAAGCCCACATGTTTTTTACAGACACAATTCCTTTATAACTGCACAGGAACAGAGTTCCAGTGTATTTCTGTTTCTATTATAGTATCATGTCATGATATGGAAAAGCAAATGCTGATACGTACTATTCTTGTGCTAAGGCTAGCTCCTATGGCCTGTCTATACGGCACGGTGCAGTGCTATGCAAATATACTGAAAAGAACTGTGGTACCAGATACAACAGCGTTGCATTAGTAACTTAATTAGCCCAGACAAAGGGTGATACTAACATAGTTACACAGCTAGGGCTCCAAAAGCAATGTCTTTCAGCACTATTTCTAAATGGTGATAATTAAGCAGACTGTGACTTCTTAACGCTGCATGAGATGCTGCATTAGGCTGTGTGAGCAATCAAACAAATGTTCTGTAGTTAACAAGCTGCTGCTTCTAAGTCTGACATGAGTAAGTGTTCACTACTGTGAATTTTCTATTAGTGGAAAATGCTAAAAAAAGTTTTAGTAATTGTTTCCAGTCACAAAAGAAAGAACAAAATAATAAGCATAACAGAGAACAAAAAAAGCAGGAGCACATGAAACAGAAGCTTGTAAGACATTCAGAATTCCTTCTCTTCCACCACCTTCAAAATCCAACATATTCAGGAGAATTTATTTTGGAGTGTCTGAATCTTCTTGTGACTCCATCTAGTGAAAATGTGTCTCTGGAAACCCTTTAATAACAGAGAAACAACACATCTGTCATGATGCTTCAAAAGTTTTTGCAAGTATTCTGTCCCTCAGTGAGATCTCTGCATTCAGACCTTGATGTCTGAACAGAAGACTGTCAAAGGTAATGAGACGCCGTGCTGAAGAAGAGGTGTCCCTATGCAGAGGTCATCAAAGAACTACAGATAAAGTTTTGACTGTATGGTCCTGAGTTGCACATATGACATAATTGCTAACGTTTATTGTACTTCTGATTGGGATATCTCCTGAAAACACTGTTATATAGGATTATGTTAGAAGAAAACTTTTTCTTTAACCCACTAGTTTTGCTGTAGATAATGGTGTCATTTCTGACACAACATTTCTGCTGAGCTTCTCTGTATTATCACTGTATATTGGTATTTAAATGTTATTTAGGAACAACTTTAAAAGAAAAACCAAGTAGCTGGTTTTTGATTGCATTGAAATGTGGAGAAAGTTTCCAATCTTGTTTCCCTTCATGGGTATTCATTACACTCCTGACAGCAATTCATCTGTTTGTAGCCTAAAATTGAAGATTAATTTGAAGAAGAGGCCAGGAAAATTTGATAGGGAATAGGTCTGTGTGTCTGTAAAAGCTGGATGCCCTTCACTTAAAAACACCTGGCTGTCAAGGAACCAGTATCTACTCCATTTATTGCAGAGATGGGAGAGAAAAAATATGATTGGATCACATTCTTGTTAGTGCTCTTGCTTTCCAAACTTCATTTGAGTTCTTCTTTAGGTATTAAAAGAAAAGCTGTCTTCATTTGATGTGAATTATACGATCAGGAGAAAAGAGCCGCCAGGGCACTAGGAGACAAATCATTTTTAAGAAAATTTGTGAGGAACAGAAAACCTGTTTCTTTCACCTATATGTATGTTTGAGGTGTCTGTCTTTCTTAAGCTACACAGAACTAAAACAACAGAGCTCTCTCACTTGCTACTGGCTTGGTTATAATAGTTAATGTCTTTTTGGTAAGGTTTCCACATTTCTACTCAGTATTTCCTGTAAGTACATGTATAGGCTCAGCCAAATGGGAATTGAGGTGTCCATACATACCTCAGGACAAGGTTATTTTGCTCCAGAAATTCTTTCCTAACAAACTGACTGTCACTGAATTCTGTTAGCAATGGAAGAGCCATTTTCTGCTTCATACTAACATATGATGACCTTCAGTGTTCATTGTACAGTTGATTTCCCATCTGTTTATACAGCCCCACTAACATGCTGTGGGCTTCTCACAGAGATATAGGCTCTAACCCCATGCATGGGACTGCAGGAATATTTCAGACAGTATTATAATTGTCCAGGAGGAATATAATTGTCATTAAGATCAAATAGCCAGTATTATTAATTATAGTAATCTTGCACAATCAAGATCAATCCAAACTTTGCTACTGAGCTGCTACTACATTGCTAAAGCCTGAACTTGCAAGAGCTTTTTTGTACATGAGTAGTTCCAAAGATGTTCTTTTTCCAGTGGCGTGAATTCAGATTCCAACAGTGGACAAGCAGGGGGAGAAGCATGCTTGAATTCCAGCTGATAATCTCAGTACAGGTCACATAGCTATATCACTTGCTTGGATAACTGAGTCTGAAATAATGTTGAGCTTCTCATCATATATGCCTACAGACTCTTGAAGTTTCTCTCTTGTAACTGCTTTTATGAAACAGAAAATGGATTAATCTTTGTGGTTGTTGCAAATGGAAGACAGGTCTTTGAAACAAAACCACACTCCTACTCCCACTTACAGAGCACTGAAGAATTAATTCTCAGTAGAAATACTTCAAAAGATGTACATAAAACCTTTAAAAATTTACATCACTTTTTTTTTCATATTTATCATCAATATTTCAGTTTTTGCAATTAGTTCCATTTTCATTCTTTTTTCTATCCTTAATATTAATTATTTTTTCAGTTGATTCCTATATTCTCCTCAATTTTTCCTTGCATGCTATTTTTAACTGTAAATAGTTACCAGATATTTCAGGTTTTGTTTTGATTTGTGGAAATACAGTCTCTCAAAGCTAGGTGTTGTGGATTCCTGCAACTTTTGCCTATTCTTCTATGAAACACACATATTCTACTCTCTAGTAGGTTAAAGGTGTGCAAGTTTATCTGTTTTACTTAAACTTCATAAACCATATTGGCTTTCTGGGTGGAGCAGTCACCCAGGTTGGCTTTCTGGGTGGATCAACAGCAAAATGGGAACTAGCCAGGGACTTTGTCATGGTGGCTTCCTTCTTTGAATGTTGCACTTAGAAACACTTCCTGTCAGTATTTCACTTTCTCACTTAAAGTGATATTCATAATCAGAAACCAAAACGCTTATTACTTTTACTATTAAACAGGGTTTGCCAGCTTCCACTTAAGAAAAGACCTACAAAATTTATCTTAAAATTCCTACTGCTAAATGCCAGGCACTGTGTAAAAGCTGGAATTCATGCAAACAGAGAACTTCCTTGCCCGGACAGCTGCGAAGTCAGGTTGCAACGATGCAGCACGCCTGTTCTTCCCAAAGGCAAAGAGAACCTGCTGTGCTTTATTACTTGAAACATCATGACCTGAAGTTCAACAGTGTGCAGCTTTCCATACATAGGGTTGCTAAATCTGTAGTGTTACATACATATAAAAAAAATCTCAATTTTTTTTTTTTGTTTGGGTTACAGATCATCATCTTGCTCTGATTTGGTGTTCATTCAAACAGAACAATGAATCCAAACTGATCATTTAACCTTTTGGGATGTACTTAACATTATGTTAGGTTTTTCAGCATTATTGATTGTGTTCCTAGAGCTGCAGAGAAATTTTGACTTGCTTAACCTTGAAATAATTAAAAACATTAGACAGATCAGTTAACATATTTAACAATAGATGTTTTCCTATTGTGGGGATCTAATCACTAAATTGTATACCCAAATGCCCCGTGTGAAATCCATGGGAAATGATTATTTTAAATCCAATCTTTAAGTCTATAAATGAAAATCAGTGTGGTAGCTGAAAAGATGCTTGCCAGGCAATGAAAAATAGGGCGTGGAGTTGGTGTTTTTTTTTCTCTGAAGTTTTAAGTTAGTTTACTTTTTTTAGGTCAGTGTTCCCATAGACTGAAATTCCACATTTACTTACCCTAAGTTTCTAGCTATTTAATACTAAGTCTGATCTTTTCAGGGAAGGGATGTGGTATTTTAATCTCAGTTTTGTAGTGACAAAGGCAACAGGAATTTAGTCTTGTTTGTGGTCTACAAATTTACTACAGTGTATTTCAGAGCATCAAATTCTTTTAATATATTTTCAGACTATTCCAAATTATCATTTCTATTTATGTTTCTTAAGATAGCACTGCCCCTGTTGCTATGATGGTTTCATGTCTGACAGTCAATAAAATGATATGCATTCCCATAACAAATGAAAAGGGCAAAAAGAAGATATATAAACCATATTTGTTATCATGAAGTACCTGCAATTCTTCCCACTGTGCATCTAGGCAGTAAATATTTAATTGTTAGTATCCCCGCAAAAAACATGCTTAGGAAGTTTATTTGATTAAATATAGTAATTCCTTAAATATTTTTATGATAGTTGTTTAGCACAGAAAGTCAATAAAACCTTACTGTAAACACTCAATTGAGGAAAAAAAATACCTAAAGTCAGAGCATTGTCATAAACTTTTATTTATGAGCATTTTGTGTTTCAGAATCAATTCCTGAAGTAAGCAATGGCTTAAGTGCTTTGGATTGTTTCTTTGACCTTGTTATTAGTTATTTCACTTTCACAGTGATTGTGAAATTACCGTTATAATTTGTAAACTCCCCTTCTTAACTGTGTTTGAATTGCATCACTGTGTTAAATAAAAACATTACTTTATCATACCCACAGTGCAATCTGACACATTTTGAGTCAGCAATTTGTTTGGTGGATAGAATGTTTTTGGTGACAGTTCACATTTGGCACACTGACAAATTCTTGGAGAGACTGGCTCAACAACATCAGTGTCTTCCAAGTTTTTGAGCAAACGTCTAAGGGAGTGGGACTGGAGCAATATTATGTGCCACAGCATTTACTGCAAAACAGAAGGAACTTTTTTTTAAAAAAAGAAAGAAAGATTTGGGAGGATTGAAAATTTTATTATTCTCCTGGTGGACTTTTTCAGGCCACTAGGGATTTGGTCCTGCTGCTGTAGAAATTGATAGCAAAATCCTCAATTATTTTGGTAGGATCAAACCCAAAAGCAAATGGAGTTCTGTGAAACTACCAAAATCATAATATAAATGTAGCAAATATAAGCTATGATCAATTTGATCTAGATTTTTTTTGATTAGTAGCTGAGCACCTTGCACAAGTTTTTTTTGTATCTTTAAGACAAACCAGAGACTCAAATGCAAAATCCAACATATAGCCTTATTATGGAATTTGTCACAGATGAAAGTCTTGAATACAGAAATAAGGGCACTGATTACTATAATCTATAAACACATTTTCTTCCATTCCCCAGTCCTCTTCTGTGAGAGATATTAGTCATCAAATAAGTCTTTGAAGGCTAAATTTGCAAGATTGCAACTTAAGCAGTCAGTAAGTTTCCATTTGATACAATTTCAGAAAAGTGATGGACCAAAATTGTTATTATTTGATGTTTAGGACTGAAAGTACCTGCTGGCTTTACACAAACAGTCAGAAGTAGAACTTTTTATTTATTCAGACAAAAATGACGTGTTAAAGAGAAGAGTCAGAGCACTGTGTACCAGTATGCCTCTGCCTTAGTGGTATCACCCTGGATGATTTAAGTACTGTGAGTAATGAATTAATAATTTAAACTGGACAAAGGACTAGGAGTTTGTCATGCACCATTTTTACAGGAAGAATCAGAGTAAGTACAACTAGTGTCCGTTCACTAGTTGTACTTACTACTAGTAAAGCTATTATTTATTTAGGAATGGATTTGAACTACTGAGCTAGAAAGAAACTATATCCCATTATTAAACCCATGACCTCATTAATTCTCAAGATTTCTGATCACTCTAATTAAGAGGAAAGAGGCCAAGAGAATTCCACATGAGGAGGGATGTGTGTATGTTAAGGAGAGACTCTTTTTACAGTTGGGTTAAGAAAAGACCATATAGACAAACATGAAACGGTATAGACATATGGATTTAACATTGAGAAAGCCCTGAGAAAGTTTGCAAACAGTGCTATAGTCTTTAGTTTTGGGCAAAATTCTTTTTAATTAAATCATAGCTATTAAGTCTTAGGCTGTACAACTGAAGAAACAGAATAATGCTTGCAGCTGTTCTTTCTAAACAATTTTACATCAGTAGCCAAGTTTTCAAGCAGCAGCCTTCATGTGAGCACTCAGAGTATGCAAATGTCCTATGAGTATAGTTAGAAAGGTCAGAAACAGCATCATCCCCATATTGTTTCCATCAGAGTGCAGAAGTGACAGAACACACACTGCAAGCAGGAAACATATCAAGAACTTACAATCTGCAGCAAGCTGTCCTTGCAGAACTTCAGTTTCTCTTTAGGCTAAATGCACTGTCACTTCTTAAAGGAGACACTAAAGAACAAATCAGTACTTTTGCAGTGTAGCCGCATGCAGTGTCACAACCACCAAAAAAGACTCTTAGTTGAACCTCCTCAACACTCTCCTTCCTAAGAAGCTTACTTTTGCCAAGTCGTCATCTGCACAAATTGTCTAAATAATCTTTTGGGGAGAAAGATGGGCCACATCCTCTCTTCATTAAGTGTCTAACTTAAGGCAGCCATTCAAGTCTTCTAATACTTCAAAGTGCCTCAAGAAGTGAGCTCAGGCCACCCTTCTATTCCAGAAGAAGCCAAGTTCTCTGTCATATGCTCCCATCACCTGTCTGCTAATCATACGTGAAAGAGTCAAGGAAATCAGGCCCTAGGACCATCTTAAAAGCTCACTCAACATACGACAAATCTTTTGACAAGCAACTCCCCTAGGCATTTTTGAAAATGTGTACATGTTTTATCTTCTATTGCTGCTTCATCTTCTTATAGAAAGAACGTGAAAATTGAAGAGTTTTTCATGAGTTGTTATTTAAAATAGAATGAAAGTAGCCATTTTGTCTGGGTGTCAGTTTTATCCTATTGCATTATTAACCAACATTTTATAGTACTGGCCATAAATATTAGACAGAACTGTTATAAATAAAAGGGAAATTGTCAAGGGAGGTGAGGCAAATAAATAAGAGAAAAAATAGGGAAACCAAAAATGGAACTAGAAGGAGAGACTGGGAGACAGAAAGACAGAAAGAAAAAGAAGTGTAGGTACCTTGATAGGGAAAAATAAAAGCAGAAGCAGTGTATCTTTGTCCTTGCTGTCCATGGCATATTGCATCCATCCCACAACTCCTCAACTGCAGAGAAGCTGGGATTATTTCAGCCTACTGTTTCATACATCCATCACTTGGCAGGTACTATTAAGTTCAAATTAACATGGCAAAGGAAAAAATACTTTATTTCTGAATGCCTAGGCCTCACATAGGACAAATACAGTAGCTAGACAGATGCGAATAAATTAAGACAATTGAAAAGGAACTAGAAAGGCTGGAATGATTGCTGCCAGTAATCTGATTAAAGGTTTGAACCTGGTCATTTTGTACATGTAAACTTGTACCTTGACTCAGTATGAGACTTGTCTGCATTTAAGAGCTGTATGATTGTATAATTAGCCAGAATCTTAATAGTACTGATGCTATGTCCTCCCTAGTACAGAGAGAGTTTCATTCCAGCTGCATTTTGACAGCAAGAGAGCTCTCCCAGAATCCCCAACTCAGACCTTGCAGGCAAAGAGCTGCTCTCTTCAAAACCTGGACAAAGTTCAAATCAAGTTTAAAAACCTATTTCTCTGCTAAACTGTTTGAAGGATGTGGGAAATGTTTCTCCACACTTTCATGTCTTTTTTTTGTTCAGATACAAAACTGGTTGTTATTAGGTGACAGGTGCTCATAATGGCATGCATGTGCAGCCCTAAGTCCTCTTTTCAGGTGTGTGAACCACTATCATTTTACAGTATCATACAGACTCTCCAGGGGATGAAATGTATACAAGGCAAAACAAAGAACTTTGATATTGATTCTTCAGAAAAGCAAAGGTCAGATTTTCTTGTTTGATATACTCATGGCACTCCCAGTGAAGTAAGGGGAAGTTATATGTTACATCAGAGGACAGAACCTTAAAAAATGTCTTTTTCCCTCTGCTTACCAGTATAAACAAAATGAACTCATCTCAAACTGATGCTCTTTTAATCAGAGTGGTATGTCACTGCTACACATTGAGATAAACACATAATCTCAGGTTTGTAATTTGGAGAAGCATGTGAAGGGAATGAAAAGAGGCTAAAACTATCATAATTTTAATGATACAGCTTATAAATTACAGTATTTTGGTATCCAAGGAAACAACTCTGGGCTGTAACTTGTGTTTGATTTTCTTCTCCAGTCCTTCTTGTGGGGTTATAAGCTGAATGCAAGATGACTATGAAGAGTACATGTTTGAATGAGGTGGCCTTTACACCCTTCTTTGCACAGGTGCATGGGAGTACCTAGAAGGCAATCTAGCCTATCAGAAGAAACTTACCTGCCTTGGAAAAACAGAAAATATTTATGAAAATAAAGGCAGCTTTGAGATACTCAGAGCTTATATCTATTCCTTCCCCTGATCTTGGATAAAAATTTCAAAAGTATCCAATGCCATATTACATTTCCCAAATGCTCAGCAAGTGTAATTGGCATAGAATAAGTTTACTAGTTGATACAGAGCGTAATGTTCCTGAAATATTTTGTCTAACACATTTTCCAATAAATCTCAAGATTGTCAAATATTAATAAGCAGGGTACTGAATGTCACAAAGGAGACTAGCAGCTTTGCTGGCAGAGCAAAGCTTTGGCAGAGAGGAGAGCATCGTTTTCCTAACACAGAAAGTAAACATAGCTGGGAAATGAGCAGAGGAAAAATCCACTTTTACTCTCAATATAGGCATAATTTAATGTCCTCTGGAAAAGCAATAGACTATTATCCCAGTTATCAGGTGCAACTTATCAGCAGAGGCTGCGCTACTGCTGGAGTGACATAGTGTTAGATAATTTGAAAGTATTAATCTGTTTGGAGACAACATTTCTGGAACAGTACTCATGTAGTCTGGTTACCTGAACACAGAGAGACTTCTTATGAGGCCATCAGGCTAAAGTCTGTGTGCTAAGGTGTGAACTTCTGCGTTTCTAAATGCGCTCTGTATTGGATTTGCATGGCAAAGTTTTGGTAGCAGGGCAGGGGCTGCAGCAGTGGCTTCTGTGAGAAGCTGCTAGAAGCTTCCGCTATGTCCAATAGGGCCAATGCCAGCCGGCTCCAAGATGGACCTGCCGCTGGCCAAGGCTGAGCCTATCGGCAACGGTGGTAGCACCTCTGTGATAACATATTTAAGAAGGGGAAAAAGTCACTGTGCAACAGGAATTGCAGTCAGAGGAGTGAGAATACGTGAGAGAAATAACTCTGCAGACACCAAGCTCAGTGAAGAAGGAGGGGGAGGAGGTGCTTCAGGCACTGGTGCAGAGATTCCCCTGCAGCCTGTGGTGAAGACCACAGTGAGGCAGGCTGTGCCACTGCAGCCCATGGGGGTTAATGGTGGAGCAGATATCCACCTGCAGCCCATAGAGGACCCCGCGCTGGAGCAGGTGGATGCCTGAAGGAGGATGTGACCCTGTGGGAAGCCTGTGATGGAGCAGGCTCCTGGCAGGACCTGTGGCCCCGTGGAGAGAGAGAAGCCCATGCTGGAGCAGGTTTGCTGGCAAGATTTGTGACCCCATGGGGGGCCCATGCTGGAGCAGTCTGTTCCTGAAGGACTGCACCCCATGGAAGGGACCCACGCTGGAGCAGTTTGTGAAG
>NW_008825114.1:7083816-7090048 GCF_000699105.1 Pygoscelis adeliae
CAATGTGTGATGAACTGACCACAACCCCCATTCCCTGTCCCCCTGTGTCGCTGGAGGGGAGGAGGTAGAGAAGTTGGGAGTAAAGTTAAACCTGGAAAGAAGGGGGGGCAGCGGGGAAGGTGTTTTTAACATTTAGTTTTTATTTCTCATTACCCTATTCTGATTTGATTGGTAATAAGTTAAATTAATTTTTTTTCTGAATTGATTTTTTTTTCCGCAAGTCAAGTCTGTTTTGCCTGTGATGGTAATTGATGAGTGATTTCTCCCTGTCCTTATTGCAACCCACGAGCCTTTTGTTATATTTTCTCTCCCCTGTCCAGCTGAGGAGGGGAGTGATAGAGCAGCTTTGGTGGGCACCTGGCGTCCAGCCAGGGTCAACCCGCCACAGCTCCCTAAAAGTTCAAAGTCAGAACACAGCATAATTAGCTACCATGGTCCCTGAAGCAACAGCTGGGTTATGAAGGTGGGGATTCTGTAGTTTTATCTAATGCAGAGTCCCCTGGACAGCGAGACCATTAGATGGGTGGCTGCAAGTGCTATGGCCCTGCACAGGTGTTCCCAGGTGCTGCTGGTCCTCCTGGTCCTCTGCAGAGTCCTGGCACGGCTTCCTCCTTCTCTGTCCCACCTCCTGTCTTTACAGGAGGTAGCAGACCTCCAGCTGCCTCGGCACTGCTCTTGTGGGCAGCTCTCCCTTTAGCTCACTGAAACCACACGTCGTGTTATTGGGAGTGAATCTTTTAGTCATGTTGGTGGTGCAGCTGTTTACAAGAGAGAAGGATGGAAATTTTCAGAGCAGTGATTCATTTCATTTTGCAGTGCTCTGGTGCCTGAGGTGAGATTTTTTTCCCCGCACAGGTTCCCAAGTGTGTAAGAATGAGCTTTGTACAGTAAGGTATAGGAATAAACTGAACAGGAAATTCTGCATGGTGTGCACTGAAGCTCTACAAGCAGAACAGCAGGTGTTCACCTGGGATGCATAGCCTATGCAAAATCCCCACAGCACTTTTGTCTTACATGGCACTGTACAGAGGTATGGGAGAGGTGTGCAGGAGAAATGAGGTGTGGGAGAAATTAGGATGCCACACATTGTGCGTGCTCAGAAAATTGTTCTTGCCGGGATCAAGGAGGCTGACAGGGAAGTGTGTGAAGCTGCGACTACATGTACCCAGTATTTCTAAAACACCACCTACCTGCTGGGGAGCACAGGCAGTAGTGGCTGCAAGAGGGGCTGCTTTACAGCCCAAACCCCAGTTCTAGTAGGCATCACTCTGGCAAGGCTTAAAAGGGGCAGATCAGCATGACGCCGAGCCCAAGCTGATACTGCTTCTGAAGACATGAGGCTTTCATGGTTAAAAAGATAAGCAGAAAAAGTTTATGTCTGCAAGTAGCACAAGGGGCATAAGCTCCTACCTTCCCCAGGCAAGCCTTGACTAGTACAAAAGGGGATGTGTATAGTTATAGGAAAGGGTGTTTCTCAAATAGTACTGCTATACTATCAGCAACTATGTGGTCACCAAGAGCCTCAGTGGTGTGATGGAAATGGTTGGAACATGTAAGGACTTATCAAAAGATAATCCAGTTGGCTGTTATAACCCTTGCAGTTTACAACCCATTCCAAGAACATGATGCACAGCTACCCCTTTCCCTTGCAGAGGAAATGGCCTGCTGTCTGACGCAGAGAGTCATCATCCAAAGGTTAAATAGCTTGTTGGGAATCATCAAGTACTATTCTTAGCAGGTTTATACAACAGTAAGTGACTGTTACAGTTTCCTTAGTTGCTGTCAACAGAGCAGTGTCTTGCTGCTGCAAGGTGTTTTGCAATTACATTGAATTGTCTACAGTGTCACTCTGTAATTAGGACTTAATGTAGTTATCAGAGTGAAATTGTTTGCCTTATCTAATGGGAAATCCGATTAGATGACTGGATAATACCTCTGATCTGTCTCATAAACAGCTAATCATGTTCTTTACCCACTTCCATACATGGAATATATTGCTTTGGGTATGTCCCGTAGGATTGTTCTTCACACTTTGATACAGTATTGCTCCATTGTTTAAAATGTTACATTTAATCAATTATTTGATTTAAACATTGGATATTTTCTCTGTTAAGACTGTCTTGCCATCTCAGGTTGGCTGTTCCTTTTCCTATGTACCATAGGATGTCGCAGAGGCTCACAAAATCAAATTAGGCAGGTGATAGATTAAAAAATAAACTTTATTTAAACCAAAATTGTTTAGCAGAAAACTAACTAGAAATGAGGCTCATCAAAACTGTTCAACACTCTGACAACATCAGTAAACCGCAGGTTCAGGATGGTGTACGAGGAATTAATGCTGCACAGCCGGCTCTAGAAATGAGGATCCAAAATGTGCGCAGTCACTCACCTGTGAGATGAGGGTTCTCAACCTCGAGGAGTTTCCCTGGGCAGTGTCCCAACTCGAGGGGAGAGTCCCCGACTGCAGACCCGCTGCTCCGAGGAGGACTGGCTCCACTTGCCCTCCAGCGGGGCTCCATTTATACCCTAGTCGAGTCTGATCTGTGGTCAGCTCTAATCGGCTGAGGGCCTTGACTTTCTCACCCCTCGCCCGAGGTGTATCCGTGACGATACTCACTGCCCCAAGGTGTGTATGTGACGGTCAGCACTCGCCACCGTACAGGCACGAAAGTAAGGGCGCGAAAAGTGAGGACGCAGCAGTCCTAATGCCCCCGGTCTTTATCAGGGCAGGTGCACCTGCCACAGAGGAAACACAGTCAAAGAAGGTATAATGTTTCATTAGACCACGCCATGATCAAAGCCGTAATCAAACCACTGGAAAATCATACAGATTGGTACCAAGTGCTACTGATGTCCAAAAAATTCCAACATTGCAATCAAAGTAAAAGGCTTGACATTTTCTCCTGTCACATTGCTGAAAATAATTCTGATGTATAAAAAGCATGCAGGTCTGAGGAGAAACAGCTGAATGCCTATTATTAATGAATTCATTTCAGAGTTGTAGGTTGCATTCCATGGGCTTTATCCTCCTCCATTAAAACCAGTAGGGTTTTTTCTTTCACTTCAACAAACACAGGACTTAGTCCCTTGCAACTTTTTTCCCTGTTTTCTAATTACTAAGCTACCTCATGTGTTGAGCAAAGCAGTGCAGTTACACCATTACCCTGCCTAAGTAAGCTGTGGGGATAACTTAAACAGAAACTGCTCGGTAAGAAACTGCCAAATTAATTGCTACTGCTTTCTGTTACAGAAAAAAAAAAAATCTCAGATACTGTCATTACCATCACCGGTGTCATGACTGCTGTTCACCACTGTCGTTACAGGAGCATGATTGCAGCGATTTGATTGCTGCAAAGTAACGTTACAAGAAGCATAGTGGAGCAGGCTATTTGGCTGTTTTACAGCATGTTGCTATCTTCTCTCTGACAGAGAACAAGGCAGTACTAGTAGTGCTATTAGCGTTAACACAGACATCTCCAATAAAGGAAGCATACTAAGTGGTTAGCAGACCTGCTGCCCAAAGAACTTCCAATTTAAGGCGCACAATCAAATAAAGCACAAGCCAGGGAGGCATCTGCTCACAGGTGGAGCACTTCCCAAAACAGATGGGTTTTCAGGACCATCTCAAGGAAGGAAAGGAAATTGGCATAAGCTTTTTTTCAGGGTTTCTTTTTAATTGGCATACACAGTATTTTTATGAACAGAGCTAGAGTACAAAGTAGGAACTGGGTAACTTTTATTAATCTCTGACAAACTTGTGGATATGGAAAGAGATGAATAAAATAAACAAGCAGATGTATGGTGGCAAGTCGCCAGGTTCCGGTGAATTCTCATGTGAATATGATTAAACTTCAGCAGTGGCTCTGCCTCCCACACTTGCCAGTTTACTTAGCAGTCTCCTGGATTGCTCTCAAATTCTGAAATTGATAGGAAAACCAAACTGTTTCACTGGCTTTAGAAGCAACAAAACCAAAACTTCCTGTAGATCTGCTTCCCTAACAATCACTGGTAGAGGTTCAGAGGTGCTTCTAACCACTGATGGGTCAGGCAAGGTTGTTACTTCCCCCTTCAGTCCTCCTAGTCAGACAAATAGTGACTCTTTTACAGAGTTGCGAGAACAACACATTCAGCTCAGTCATAATGATAAAACAATTTCTCAGAGAAAAGGGAGAGTGTGGGGGCTTCACAGCCAATGTAGCATTTAGCTGGGCTGGATGGCCAGAGTTACCCAAGGAACACTGAAGATGAGCTGGGGCAGCTGCCTGCCTGCCCCCCATGGGGGCTGCAGTGTGGCCATGCCCGTGGCATGGGAGGTTTAGGAGGAATGGCTCATGCCCTTCTTTCTTCAGGCATCGTGGTAAGTTCAGGAAATAGTCCATCTGCTGCCTGCATGCCCTTCTGCTTCATCACATCTTGAGATCTTTGAGCAAAAAGCACGATATATGGTTTAGGAAGCATGATAAGTATTTCTATTACTCTTTTTCTTAGGTGTCGCACCTAAAATATCACTAGTGTGAAGGAAGCACAAAATATCACTAGTATCTATTAAAATGCCACAAAGAATAACCCTGAACTTTATAATTTAAAACAAAGCACTTTCCTAATATGTTGCTTTTGTAGGTACGCTTACTACCTATGGAAAAAAGGGATTCCCTGGGAAACAATTATCTGCTTAACATGATGTTGCTTCAGTATTTACCCTGTAGTTTGTATCTGGGGAGGTGAGGACGCACAAAAGGCATGGAAGAAGGGGAATTTTTTTTTCAGTTTAGTATGTGGAGAATTTTGCATTGCCTTTTTCAAAAGGACAGTTGTCCATGTTTAAATGACATTCATGCTGCTACTGAGTTTTACAGAAACAGCAACCAGTGCCAACCGTTTAACCAAGGAGTAAAACTCTGTACATGGAGGTGAATGTGAAGTTTTTCCACATTTCCTACTGAGACCTTATCTCATAGCTTATCACACAAACCAAATAAAAATGGAATTTAATTGACGTCACTTCACGCTAGAATATTAATCGAGCCAGAAAATATCTGCCTAAGGAACTTGCTGATCTTAATGACTTCTGTGATATCTTATCTAGGGAAGAATTTTATACTTGCTCACATCATAATCTGAATAAGCAAAGTAAGGAAAAATAAGGAAATATGTTAGGTCATAAATTCCAATTAAAATTTTGCCTCATGAAAGCTGTATGTGTAGAATAAGGAAAATAAGTTGTTTTTTCCTAAACAAATCTATATATGAAAAGCTGGTCATCCTATTTACTGCTTATCAATTAAACCCTGCCTTGTTTGGCACTATTTTTAACATATGCATGTGCTAAAGTAATCAGCCTTTCTGCTGTAAAATGTTCAAAACATTCTTAAAGTTTACAATTGCAATGAAATTAACAGAAGAGATTTTATTGTGTCATTAACCCTCATTAGCTCAATGGTATTTCTTACTTGATTGTTTATTCCTGTGTGCAACTTGCAATTACGAATCCCCTGGTAATACATAAAATGTATTCTACTTTGTAGAGTGCAAACCACGGAAGAATTCATATCACCCTTAAAAACCTACACATGATGCCATCTGCTTTATTCCTCTTCTCAGGGAAAGCACTGTGTCTTCGTGGCTCAGGCAGTTCAGAACTAGGAGGAATGGGCTGCTTTGGTTAAGACACAAATTCATATAAATTTGCAGCCTAGCATTATTTAGATCTGCACTGATGTGCTAATATTTCTCTTTATTTTTCCTTTTGACTTTTTTTTATCAGTCATGTCACTACTTTCTTGTTTTAGCTGAGAAGCAAAAGTACCAACAGAGCCTGAGAAGAGACCTTTCTGCCTTTCCAGGCTGTGTGGGAAGCACAGTCTCATGAGAGAGCTGAGTCCTATTTTGGTCTTGTATCCAAAAGCATTTAAGTAGGTTGGGAGGAGATTCAAACCTATGCATTGTATTTGACAGAATCAGAGAATCACAGACTGGTTGAGGCTGGAAGGGGCCTCTGGAGGTCATCTTGCCCAACGCCCCTGTCCAAGCAGGGCCACCTAGAGCCAGCTGCCCAGGACCATGTCCAGATGGCTTTTGAATATCTCCAGGATGGAAAACCCAAAACATCCCTGGGTAACCTGTGCCAGTGCTCAGTCAGCCTCACAGTGACAAAGTGTTTCCTGATGTTCAGAGGGAACCTCCTGTGTTTCAGTTTGTGCCCATTGCCTCTGGTCCCGTCACTGGGCAACAC
>NW_008825114.1:7090146-7095470 GCF_000699105.1 Pygoscelis adeliae
TTGCCACGGTCGATCAGATTATTGAGAGTGGCCTCACCATGACATCTGCCAGCTCCCTCAGCACTCGTGGCTGCATCCCATCAGGGCACATGGACTTACGTATGTCCAGTTTGATCCTCTTCCACCAAGGGTACATCTTCCTTGCTCCAGACTTTCCCCATGGTCTCTGGGGCCTGGGATTCCTGAAGGCCGGCCTTGCTAGTAAAGACTGAGACAAAGAAGGCATTCAGTACTTCAGGCTTTTCCATGTCCTGTGTTACCAGATCCCCTGTCCCATTGAGCAACGGGCCCACATTTTCTATAGTCTTTTTGTTACCTATGTACTTATAAAAGCCTGTCATGTTGTCTTTGACATCCTGGCCAGATTAAATTCCATTTGGGCTTTAGCTTTCCTAACTTCCTCCCTGGATGTTCAGACAATGTTTCTATATTCCCCCCAGGCTACCTGTCCTTGCTTCCACCTTCTGTATGCTTCCTTTTTGTGTTTGAGTTTGGCCAGGAACTCCTTGTTCATCCATGCAGGCATCCTGGCATTTTTGCCTGATGTGCCTTGTTACACTATTTGTTGGGATGGACTGCTCTTGAGCTTGGAGGAGATGATCCTAGAATATTAACCAGCTTTCTTGGGCCCCTCTTCCACCCAGGGCCTCATCCCATGGGACTCTTCCAAGCAGATCTTTGATGAGGCCAAAGACTGCTCTCCTGAAGTCCAGGGTTGTGATCTTGCTTTTTACTGTCCTTGCTGCGCTCAGGAGCCTGAACTCCACCACCTCATGGTCACTGTAGCCAAGGCTGCCTTTGACCTTCACATTCCCAACAAGCCCCTCGTTGTTGGTGAGTATGAGGTCCAGCAGAACACCTCTTCTTGTTGGCTGAACTGATTTCAGTTGAGTTGTATTCAAATTGAGCTTTGAAAAATTGAAGTTGCAAACATGTTCTGATGATCTAGAGTAAGTTTAATTTCAAAATGACATGTTAGAAGATGATTGTCATTGTTGAGGCAAATCAAGTCATTTGGGGGTGATGGGGAAAGCAAGGCATTGGAGAACTCAGCAGTGGTACCGTTTGTCACAGGCAAAGGCAGCTAGTCCCCAGCTGACTATTCACATCTTGCTTCTGTAGAAACTTAGTTCCTAGGACCTACTGGGCTTACAGGCATCTTTCCAAAAAGCTATTTTTAAAAACACTAGTCCAATGACTCCCCAGCAAAAGATAGTAATAAAATGGCAAATAAAGCTACTAAAAAGGGGAAAAAAGTGTGATTTGTCTAATGCAGGAGTGCATTAAGACTACAGAATGCAAGAATTATGTATGTGAAGCAAAGTTGGATAAGCTTTTAAAATTTGCTACCAAAATGATTAGCCCAGCAAGTCTGAGTCTCTTTCAGTAGGTTTAGGCCTGCCTCCTTGAGAAACAACAGAGTTCACCAGTGACCAGCAAACTTTCATTAAATACAACACTGTTGACCTGGGGACAAAAGCGTCATATTTTACAGTACTGCTAAGCTTGCCAGGCATTTACTACCCTAGCTGTGTAGGTGCCAAGCAAGTACAACAGGTGAGCAGCTCTCTACTTCAGTGAAAGTAAAGTTGTGTCTGATGTCCAAATCATGTCTATCAAGATACACAGTTGAGGGCTTTTTCCCATCAGGCCTCCAAAGGCTATTTCTACAGGGGAAAAAGTTTTAAAAAGTGTGACGTTTGCATAATCAGCATTAGGAGTTTGTATTACTTACTCTTCCAGTGGTTATTGGTTTTAAAATAAATTCCCTGCTGAGCCAAGAAATGTATTTACACAGAGATATTTCTAGAAAAGACTTTCTTCCCCTTCCTTCGACCCCCAAATGTTACATTCATTCATAATTTCACATCTGTCAAAACTGGTCTGTTACAAATTACCCAAATGATTTTATTCCTTGAACTCAGGAGGAAAACGTCTTTTGTGCTTGCAACAAAAATATTTTTAATTTTTTTTTGTCTGAATAAATAAAAAACCGCATCTGACTGTTAAGAGAAGACAGGAATTGAGAAATGCTGATACTATATTTGTAAATCAGACTGGATTAAAAGAAACCCTGAATGTTCTATAAGCCCTAAATATGGCTCAGATAAAGAAAACTTCAGATCAGGTAATTTAACAATTCTTGTTAAGATGAATGTGAGGTATAGATAAAAAAATTTTATTTCCAATATTACTTTATTTGCCAAATGCTGTATTGTCTGAGACAAAAGATCTTCTCAAGATGATATGTAAAGGATGGGATTTTATGGAGTAGCCTTACATTAGGATTGATTTTTTTCAACAAATACCAAAAATGCAATTGTTTGGCAGCACGAATAAAAATCTAGGGCCATGGAAAGTACTGTATTGGGTCAGATCAGTGTTTCAACTCTGACCAAGAAATTCTTTAGATATCTCAAAGGGACATACTGTAATGGATATTTTTGGAGCAGCCTATTATAAATCACCTTATTCAGCAATCTGATGTGTGCCCCCAAACCACCAGGGTTCTCTTGTTACACTAACTAATCTGCAAGTGTGGATGATCACATTATTCATATAAATGCATAAAGTCCTCTGAATCTATGGCATATTCTGAGCAATCATTCCATTCAAATCACCAAGTGCACAAGACAAAGTAAATACATTACCTGCCAGAAGTACCTGGATCACTTACTTTATTTCAGCTATATGTCTAATTTGTGTTTTGACAGAATAAATACTCCCTGTGTTTTCTACCTGGCCTGAAACTGAGGGCTTTCCAAACTTCGTGATGATTTGTAAGGAATGTCTAGGATGTCTCCTATTCCTGCTACATCCTGTCAGAGATAGGGGTGTCGGCAAACGATAACAGTATTTCATGTAAGAGTACATTACTGATATTAACGAGAATTAGCAGCACTGGTGGTGTTTCTGCTGCATTCTGTATGCAGCTGGCTGTGCCCATTAAGCTACGAATGACTTTGACATGTAAGCACGGAGAAATGCCCAGCACACCACAGGTCAATGACATTTTAAAATCCGTATTTTGAGAAAGAACATTATAATATTATCAGGTAATGTAGCTGATTCATTGTTTTCAAACAGTATTGGAGTTACTGCATGAAAAGGTAAAAACCTGGGTTCCTTCTGTTTCCTCTGTGTTGAACTGGTATGTAGGTGGCTTTGCTTCCTGTCCTCCCCATGGGCCAACTGAGGCAGAGGCAGGGCCCTCACACTCTTAGAGCACATGCCTGTTTCCAGCCCATAAGGTCTGCTGATATACCTGGAGGCAGCAAAAAAAATAAATGTACTGATTTCAAAATCAGCTTTAAGAGGAGTACCCTTGTTAAGATTGGAAATCTATAAAAACGTGTTTTGGGTAAAGACTTTCTTCCTCCTAATGGAGCAAACATTTCAAAGGACACGGTGATTCCTTATAACTTGAAGAAAAGGCATCAGGCTGGTTGAGGAAACAAACCCTGGAAGTGCAAGGGTTACAGTTTTACAAGCAAGCACAAGGAAAAACTTGCACTCTTAAAACTTGCACAGATAACATAAATGAGATCATCTATTTTAGTTTTAAACTGAGTAGCTGTGTATGTGGCTGCATATCCAAATAATGTGAGAAAAAAAGCACAGGAGAAGCCTCTTTTTGCTGGCTTTGCTGTATCAATGTAAACTGCCCTTCAGATGGTGCTCTTACAACTGTCTTGTGTACCAGAGCAGTGGCTCCCCAGGCAGGGTGTGCAGTCCTGTTATGCAATGCTGCATTGTAAAAGGGAAGAGTTCCTTTCCACACATGCCATCAAACAAATTTTCATGATTTTTAGCGTCCTTCTCAGATAACTAGCGTGGTCTTTGGTAACAGCACTTGTCAGTCTTTTGCTTCAAATACCTCTCTTGTTACCAGCTTTCTACCATGATCAGTGGCTAGTTGATACTTGATATATTTTTATTGCTGCAATACTCTCCCACTTCCTGCATTGCTAATGAGTAGGGGAATAAGAGAATCTGGAAACAAGGAAAATAACGAAATATCTCTGTGCAGTGTGGTGCTGTGTACGACCCACCTCTGAGCTCCTGGTTGAGTCCTGGGATGCTGCTTTAGCTGTTTGCTGGATGGGGAGGTAGCAGGGGGTGAGAACGAAGAGGGTAGCCGTGTATCTTTCATTTCAACACATTCTCTTTCTAAATTATCAGTAACATTTTCTGTGGAAAAAGAACTTCTTCTGTCCTCACAATTTTCAAGTTTATCCACTTTTTGCCTCTCACCTTTTTAGCATAGAAATTTGCATGAGTTTTGAGGTAATGTGAGGAGACAACTTTTCCTGCAGTGCTCTCAATACTTCCTCATGCTGCTGTTACGTTGCACAAGCAGGAAATGTCACATGTGTACAAAGGGTGTAAGAATACAAACACAGTTCTCTAAACATTCTTGGGTTTGTGAGAACAATAGCATTTCTCAAGACTGAATGATCATGTTGCGTATACACAATGCTTTCTCTCTCTGCTAAATACTTAGGACAAGAAAGAGAATGAACTGTTTATTTGTCAGCTGAGTATATTTTCCTCTGGCTACAATTCGCAAAAGATAAGTGTTAGTATAATAAATTTTTCCCTGTCAAAGCAGAGCTCTAGCTGATGCCAGTAGAAGCATGTTCCTGCCCACACTTCTTAGAGAAACAGCAACTCCCTGGCCCAGAATGAAGCCCCAAGTTACAGTTTCCCAGCACAGGGCATCTCTGTATTCCAGTTGGCATCAGCTGTGTTAAAGCACCGCGTTAGCTTGAGGGTGTCTAATTCTCTGTCGGGACAGGGCTTCATTCTAAGTGCGGAAACGGCGCTAAAGCTTGCTCAACTCTGCCGTGTCCTGTGGGCATGGCTGTGTCTTCCCCACCCCTCGGTCACAGGCTGTGCCTTTGCTGGCCAGCTGATGCCCCCTGAGGATGGGCTGCTGCTTTTACAGTACAACAGCCCCCTCCCAGACCCCTGTGCGTGTCTGCCAGCTGGTCTGCCAACCCAGGCTATACACATGCTGTGTGGGTTGGGCTGAGTACAAAGAACTAAACTAAATGCTTTCTGATTTTGGCAGACCTTCCTTCTGTCCATCCAGCACAAGACTCTTGAAAGGGGCTGATGGTTTTCAAGTACCTTCCAGGCCCTTGCTCCCCATCCAAATCTAAACTGTAAGAAGCCAATGCTTTGCCCTTTTCTGTGTAGGTTTCAAGTCTGTCAAATTGCCTACATGTGCTGGTCACCCTCCCTCTGTCATACAAGAGTCTTCCTTTTCTTAATCCAAGCTTTTTGCAATGCTCCCTCCCTCCCTCCCTCCCTCCCTCCCT
>NW_008825114.1:7095523-7115258 GCF_000699105.1 Pygoscelis adeliae
TGGCAGACATCTAAGTCAGTAAAGGCTCATCTGTTGACGCTGATTTAAACTGAATGTGGTTGTTGTTTGTCTGTCTTGATTGTTTTTTCTAACAACCCGGATCTAACATACATAGGGCATGCAACATGCTAATAAACATTTTCAGTTTCTTAACATTTGTCTCCTTTGAGGGAAAGGAGTGAGCAGGAATACTCACTGAGTACTTCTGGGAACTTCTTCCTTTGCTCTGGGATGCAGTGCCTTCAAGATTTTTCTTGTTTCCTTTCCATTGCTGGTCAACCCACAGCTCTCAAATTATTTGTAAGCACCTTTCTAACTGGACTTTACCATCAGGATTCAAATGACTAAATGATTTTTTTTTTTTAATGTCCTACAGCTCTTCTCCATCACTCCTGAGAGCCTGGATTTTCAGGTGGGACCAGGTCCTACCTCTGCCTCTTCTTGGTTACATCAAGAGCCACCCCTCACTGCTGGCAGGTGCAGGCCAAGGGACAGCTTGGCCAGAACAATTCTGGCCCCCTGCAAAGCTGCACATGTGCCACAGTAATTCGCCTTTCCTCTTATGCAGATTAACTAAGAAAGGACTCAGACCCTTCTTTGCTTCAGCTTCCACATTTTTCTCAAGGGTTTTGTTATAAAAATCTACAGTTTTTTTAAAGGGGAGTAGATAAACATCTCCAAGAATTTGGGGCAATCGTTTAACCCCTATGCAGGATGGATACTTTGTGGCGTCTCCACAGCTTCCCAGTCTCTGACTCAGCATTGTATCACTTGTGCCAGTGTACAAGCAGTTGATTTTTTTCCGTACAAACAAATTGCTAAACCCTCCTGTTTCCCATCTGCTGAATTCTTGGTTCCAGAAGACCACAACAGAAACACGGTGCTGCATTCCCTGTCCTTTGGGCCTGCACGGGCAAAGTCTTGACAGTGTGGGTGCATGGTGGCCTCAGTGAACTGGCCAGCCTCCATTCAGAGGGAGACTCATGAAAGCTTCTGCTACACAAACCCATTTAGCCGAGTGGATCAGGTTTTCAGATTGGTTTTAAGCAAGTCTCCCCGCTCCTTTGAGGTCTTGTGACCATTCTGGGCTGCTTTCATAGCTGCTTTTTGATGACTTTTCAGACCTCCTAAAAGGGTCTGAGAATTTTTTTTTCTCCAAGGACACGTTCCTTTTCTCAAGAGTCTGTATTTCAGTATTGCCTCATGAAGAGTTAACATTACCTGTGCAGAGGACATACTTAGGAATACCAGTTCAAATACTTCTACAAATAATTACTCCTATACCTCAAATTATAAAAGATCATCTTCTGTATGGGAAGGTCTCAGAGTCAGACCTTGCTCCTGACCCTTTCTTAGCTGTAGGGGAACCTGGGATATACTCATATAATAAAAAAGAAAACTATGCAGAACTGTAAGACAATCCACTTCTGCCCTTTCCAGACTAACAGGCGTTAACATTGCTGTCTCATTTTACCATTAACTGTATCACAGGGTCTTTTGCCTGCCAATCATTATATTGAATTCAGACAGTTTTGCTAAAGGCTGAAAGTTATTTCCCTGGCACAGGTGTTTTATACCCTTCAAGCCAAGTTTTCTGGGTCTCTATTCCCTCACGCACATGACAAAACCCCTCACCAAGTACAATTCTATTGACTTCACCAGTGATGTCCCTGGAAATGCACTGGGAGCTGTTACAGGCCAGGCTGAGCCACTCTGGGAGGCCATGGGGGTATGAGGTGGTTATCCAAAAAGAGGTTTTTCTTTTCTAGCATTCACGAGTTAAAGTCTGCTATGAACACCAATTTTTAATCTGGTTGTTGACTGTGGGAAATGTATGTGCAGTTAAACTAACTCGTTCATGAGCTCTTGACCATGAGCTGTCCTCTGCTGAGTAGCACAAACCTGGCTGTTTCATCACCCTGATGAGTTCTTCAGCATAAGTGAAGTCCTGAGAAGGACACTGCTCACCTGAGAAGGCTTCTCAGCAAGTTGGCGATGGGTTTGTTGCCCCAAAAGAATTTTAATTGTCAGTTTGTTTAATACATTGGACTCCGTTACTTGAAAAAAAACCTTGAGTTGTTTACCTTTCAGATTAGGTTACGTAACTCTCTAGGCCCTAATTGGGAAAGTAATCAGACTTCTAGGAAGTGCTGAAGAAGCACATTCCTTCTCTTTCTCTGAAAAGGCAAATTCCTTTTCATTTCTGCTTTACTACACATCAACCAAAGTAATGGGAAGATTTTTGGTTTTTTTTCAGTGGACTTCAGACGAGGGTTATTGCCTTGATAGTGGGACTGGTTTTCTGATCTTTAAGCCTGAAACAACAAAAAGTTTCTGTGTATTTATGGTTTTATCTTGCTATCTAATAGCAACAAACTCTTCCTCTTTAATTTTCAAACCTTTCCTTGCTGACAGTGATGGCTCAGATCTTTCACAAGTTTGAAAACAGACTTTTCCAATAGACAGGTAAACCAAGATACCACTCTGACTTTCAAAGATTTGAGTGCATTGGGAAGAACATGGCTTCAAATAATGTTCAGGGTAGCATTTAAAGGCATTAGAAGCTTATTTGGAATATAAATATGAGTCTACTTTTAAACGGTATAAAAGCACTGGTGTAGGCATGATGTCTAAGGGCAGAGGCCAAAAAAAAGGGACTGAGGTAAGACCTTTTATTAGACCAGAGCAAAATACAAACTGAGAAAATTACCTAGGGTTTAAGTAGATATCTACAAACTGATCATCTCTTAAAGAAAATACACCTGGTATGTGTGAAGTAGAGGGACCATTAATCTGTAGTAAAACAGAAATGAAAAGGAATTTGCCTTTCAGAAAAAGAGAAGGAATGATTTCTGGCTTGTTTAAATTACTAGTGTAGATGAAGGTAGATCTTGAAAAGTTACTAGTTTTCAGTTGGTTTGTGGTTGGAAGGAAGTTCCACCTCTGCCTAATTATCTAACACTTTCCTTGGGTTGTGCTTCTCTTGAACAAGTACCTCATTATACCAATCTTAAAAGGAGCACAGAGCAAAGTGAGGGGGCAACAGCTTGTGTCATAGAGCTAGCTAATGACAATAAATTCACAAGTGCGCAGCTGCAGCCTTCACAGGCATTGAGGACAGGACTGAATGCCTCTCAGACAACTGGGCTACAAGATACTGTGAAACTCTGGGAAGGAGCAACAGAAACAGCCAAGGGGTGGGGGAAAACCTTTAACTTTGAGCTCATTAATGAAGGAATTGCTTTGCAAAACTGCTTGTTTGCCCGTGTAGTCACTGTGGGATGCAGCACTTAATGGGGACAGAGGTTCAGCTAGTACAGTCATCCCACCTGTCCTGGAGCTGGGGGCTGCACTGTGGAGAACTCCTCAGAAACAGAAGCACTGAACACTGGAGTGATGGTGCTACAGGCTTTCTTTTCCCCATGTACATCTCGATTGGATCACTTCCTTTGTATACTAGTGTGCAGAGTGATTTTTACTGTCTCCATTCCTCTCTGAGCACGAGGAGAGACAGAAGCTTGTATTTTACGTGGCAGCAAGGGTATGTGATGCATGCCCTAGCCTGTGTGCTACATGAGACTATGCTAATGGTCAATCTCACTTTCTCTGTCCTCTGTGACACTCTACTGCAGGCAGGGCAGATTTTCCTCTTTCTGAGGAAACCATTTTTGTTTACAACAACATGCCCTTTCCACATTTCACAAGTTCAACAAACTTTGCAAGAGTTTGCAAAGTGTAAGGACACAAGAAAAGACAGATACAAGACACCTAATTGTCCTTTGCACCGGAGCCACTCCATGCTCATTGGCAGTAGGCAGGAGCTTCAAAAGATAGCTTACACAAATCTTAAGGTAGTTTTAAGCTACCAGATTGATGTAAACGGTACTCACTCAGTGTGTATTTATCCTGCACAGTACCCATGACTTAATTGTGCAGATGCTGCACAAACAGAAATGCCGTGCACTGAGCTTCCGGCCATCTAAAGACAAGGTGCCAGAATTTAATCTCCTGCAGTGCTTATCCTCCTTGTATGCTTCTTACCTAGAGTCCACGTGACTTGTGGCACAACATTAATATACAGATTTAAGCATGATGCTGTAGTAGGTGGATTTCCATTTGGATGTGTGTCACTGCAGTCTGCACTAGTTGGCCTACTCTATAGCAAAGGACGGTGCAGAACAGGGAAACTGCATAAGGGTCAGATGACAGATGAAGAAAAATGTGCCAAATATGTGCTGAGCACTTTTAAGGGAGGCAGATGCCAAACCAGCTTCCCTCAAATCATTAGTCTTGGATGAAACTGCCACATGCCAAGCAGAAGTATTGCTGTCAGTGCTTTCTGACGGAAAGAGGAGCATGCTGGGAAGGCTGGTGCGTTCCCCTGATGATCACAGAGAGATCGTCCTCAGCACATGCACTGAAAGGAAAAGATTTATCACTGACAATCCAGCATGGAGAAAAGAGGCCAGATGTAGCTGACGTCTGGGACTGCTTACTTGACAGAAACAGAGGGGAGGCCCTTACAACATCGATGATCTTTACCGATCGTATTGAGAGCTACTGCTGGCACCATACATTTTAACCGTGCTGTAGCAAGCCGGAGACATTATTTTGGCAGAAGGCACCACCACGTGCTGGAGCATAGGCACTGCATGTAGACGGCCAAAGGAGAAGCTGTTACAAAAAGTACTAACTACACTGTACAAATTTTTGGCCATGCTATAATGTGTTTTTTCTGCAGTGCAAAACAAACTAAAGGCCTTTGACATTTTAGAAATATGGATTAACTTGAAAACCCTTCAAACACAGTTTTAAGGTTTTCTAAAATAGAATTGGAAAAATGGAAGAAAACTGAAATAAGGCTTCAGGGAATTAAGTACTCAAAATTAATCCTAACTTTTTAGGTGACTGGGTTTCATACTGATGATGCTCCTGATGATGATAATGCACAACATAGTACTGATGTATTTCTACAGCTTCCAGTTGTGAAATCAGCTTGTTTCACTTACGGTCCCTTACAGCATACTGTACTACATGCATGAGACCTGCACATGTGCAGGAGCTAGTGTGACTGAAAAGATCACATACTACTTTATTTTATGTTTAGAAGAAAAATTATTGTAACCATGTGTAATCAGAGTTTTTCATGGCAACATGAATTTTAAAGGAATAAGAAATTTAAATGGCTTTAAATAGTTAAAAAGATTAAATATTAAAAAACCTGGGCTCTTCTTGGCACCCTGACCCATCTACTCCCATGGGCTGTGTGATGACACCCTTTTTTGTAGTGCAACACCCATCTGAGGAGGAAACAGGAGAGGCACTCCATGATCACCTTGCAGGCCAGGAGGGCTGCAGCCCTGAAGGAGAAGTCTTAGCATTGCTGGAAGGTGCCTTCTAAGGGGCTTGTAGGTTTCTATCTAACCGGAAAAGCCTGAAGGGAGATGGAGGGAGGGAGACTTTGCTCAAGTGTCTCTTGTAAGCTGACAAGTGGGAGAAGATGGTTGAGTCTGCTGCATACAAGAGGACTGTGCTAGTTGTCAGTGTTACATTTGCTTTTGATGCAAGAGTACAAAGTATTTACTGGATGCAAACTGTGTTTAAAATCCTAATAGCATTATCAGTTTTAACTCTTTGCAATGAAATAAATAACATTTCACTGTAGGGCAAATCACAGACCAAACTTGTTGGCAGCTTTGCTGCCCACCAGTTTTATCTATGTTTTGAAGATATCCGTATACGCTCATTGAATTTAGCCAGAATTCACTGTTTTCCAATAGAAAATTGCCCTGCTCAGATAATTTACCAGCACCTGCATTTGCTCCTCGCATAAATCAGTATTGATATCTGGATCAGCTTTTCTCACAAATCTGTTACCTCTACTGAAAACCAGCAGGACTATGACACATATTTAACAATATCTTCAGTTTAGGAAATTTACTCAGTCAAATGTCTATCAACATGGGATTCCTGTTTTAGCCCAGCATTTAAAATACTGTAATTCATATTGCTTTCCCGTATGTTAGTACCACTTCACTCTTTTTGACTTGCTTCCCCATACTCATTGTCTGTTGTGTGTTGCATTGTGATATTCCAGTGTCAATGGGTAACTGCAAGAGCAGGTGGCTGAAACCAAGCTGCCTCCTCCTGAACAGAGTCACTGGGATGTTCCCTGTGGTCCCAGCAGAAGTGTCCAAAGCCTCATGTGAAGATCTTGGCGTTGCAGGACTTGCTCTGAAATATCCCCTCCAAACTCCTGTCGGATGATCTCTGCAAGGACTGGATGTGTGCTTTGGAGAAGCAGAGCAGGAAAAGAGATTGGAAGAACAGAAAGAGCAAGTTTTTTTAAGCAGTCCCACTGCTATGGACCTGCTGGGACCCCTGTGTTAAAGGATGGCAGCCCAGCCAGCATAGCACTGGGCCTTGTCACTGTGGATTTTTGATGGGTGAAAAATGCGGACAGAGAGGAAGGTGCAGAGGTGGGAACTCTGTGATGGACAGAGCAGCAAACTTCAGGGCTGTATCCCCCCTCCCAGCCCCACAGTCAGTAACTGTACACTTGGCCACACAGCCCAGGGGCAGAAGGTCCATTGGAGTTGGTGCCATTAGGGAAGTGTTAATTGCCCTGGGAGGCATGCAGGCAGCACTGGAAGCTGTGGGATAGGAGGGTTTACACACAGTTTGGAGCCAGGTTTAAGACCTTCCTCATGGGTAGGGACTGACTCATCCTCTAGACATATGCACAGCTGCACACACATGGGAGCTCATGCAGAGCCAGGCTGCGCCTATGCCACCTGCCTAAAGCCCCTGCTCACATGGATGAGCTCTAGGAAGGAGCAAGTGCCTGCTCTGACCTCTTCATCAAGGAGCAAATCACCTCAAGGCCCACTCTGCCCCACCTGTGCTTCCTCAAACTCCTCATGCTCCTCTTCCTCCTGCCTGCTGTGCTCTAAGCCCAGCTGCTTTCCACCTGCAGGACCCAGTGCTCCACACTCTCTGCCAACCCTACTCCCGGGCCTGGGCAAGAGGGTGTGAAGTAGCAAGCCCTGAGGTAGGGGCTCCCACAGGAAGCCTGAATGTCCCTGCAGCAGCCCTAGCTCCCTGCTGGGGATCGCAGCCCCTTGGGACTCCTGCAGGACAGGTGGGGAGACCTGACACGGAAGTCAAGCTGATGCTGGAGGCATTGGTTTCAGAAACTGTGCAACAAGCCTTGCTTGAAGTGCTGGAAGATCTGACATGGTGGCAGAGTTTGAAGAGGTGCTGTGCTGGGAAGAGCAGAAGAGGCAGCCCAGAGAGGAGGCGGTATGAGTTACTAAGAGAAAGTGGGCCTGTCTCAGTAATGCTTTTTGTAGCAGATAGATACAATCATTTCCAGCAATGAAAGGCCAGACCTGAAATAGTCTGATTTGCCTCAAAGGGCGTTGCTGGTTTTGACATCCATCAGAGCAGCCTGGTCCCTTCCTGCCGCACTTTGCAGAGGGCTTCCATGCCCCAACACAGGGCAGGAGTGTTTCTTTGGAGTAGCCATGCTTCAGGGTCCCTGTGTGGTCAGGGACCTGATCAAGGGTCAAAGGAAGACTAGGAAAAACATGGGCCTGCTACTGAATGGTGCAGGGGACCTCCTGACAAATGACACGGAAAAGGTCAAGGTACTCAATGCCTTCCTTCCTCAGTCTTTACTGGTAAGACCAGTTTTCATGAATCCCAGGCCCCTGAGACCCTAGGGAAAGTCTGGAGCAAGAAAGACAGACTTACCCTCAGTGGATGAGTACTAGGTTAGGGAGCACTTAAACAAACTGGATGTACGTAAGTCCATGGGGACGAGTGCTGAGGGAACTGGGTGATGTCATTGCAGGACCACTCTTTGAATGGTCGTGATGACCGGGAGAAGTTCCTGAAGACTGGAAGAGAACGAATGTCACTCCTTTCATCAAGAAAAGCAAGAAAAAAGATCTGAGGAATTACAGGCTGGTCAGCCTTACCTCAACCCTCTGGAAGGTAATTGAGCAACTAATCCTGGAGCTAGGATAATAATGGAGCAACTAATCCTGGAAACCATTTCCAAACACATGAAGGACAAGAAGGTGATCAGGAATAGTCACTATGATTTATCAAGGGGATAATCATGCTTAACCAACGTGATAACCTTCTACAATGAGGTGACTTGCTTGGTGTCTGAGGGGAAAGTGGATCCAACACTGGATGTTGTTTACCTCAACTTTAGTAAGACTTTTGATACTGTCTCCCAAAACATCCTTGTAGACAAACTGATCAAGTATGAGCTAGAAAATTGGACAGTGAGGTGGACTGAAAACTGGCTCAATGACTGGGCCCAGGAAGTTGTGAACAGTGGCACAAAGTCCATTTGGAGACAGGCCACTAGAGGTGTACCCCAGGGTAAATACTGGGGCAAATACTGTCTAACATCTTCATGAGTGACCTGGGACATAGTGCACCCTTGTCATGTCTGCAGATGATCCAGAAGTGGGAGGATTGGCTAGACCAGATGATTGTACCGCCGTTCAGAGGGACCTGGACAGGCTGAAGAAATGGTCAGAAATGAACCTCATGAAGTTCAGCAAAGGAAAATACAAAGTCCTGCATCTCGGGAAGCATAACCCCAGGCACTAGTACACCTGGAAGCTGATTGGCTGGAAAGCAGCTCTGCAGAGAAGGACCTTGGGGTCCTGATGGACAACAAGTTGAACATGAGCCAACAATGTGCCCTTGTGGCAAAGAAGGCCAATGCCATCCTGGGCTGCATTAAGCAGAGTATTGCCAGGAGGTCAAGGCAGATGATCTTTCCCCTACACCAGTGCTACTCAGCACTGGTGAGACACATCTGGGTGCTGCGTCCAGTTCTGTGCTCTCCAGTACAAGATAGATATGGACATCCTGGAGTGAGTCCAGGGAAAGATGATGATGAAGGCACTGGAGCATCTCTTATACAAGGAGAGGCTGAGAGAGCTGGGACTGTTCAGCCTGGAGGAGAGAAAGTTCAGGGGAAGCTTATCCATGCATATAAATACCCAGGGGGGGAGAAGTAAAGAAGATGGAAACAGACTCATTTCAGTGATGCCCAGTGAAACAAGAGGACATCAACACACACTGAAATACAGGAAATTGCCTCTCAACACAAGAACACACTCTTTTACTGTGAGGGTGGTTGAGCACTGGCACAGGTTGCCCAGAGTGTCTGTGGAGTTTCCATCTGTGGAGATATTAAAAACCTGATTGGACATGGTCCTGAGCAACCTGCTGTACCTGACCTGCCTTGAGCAGGGGGTTGGACTGCAGCATCTCAAGGGGTCCCATCCAGCCTAAGCAATTCTGTGGTTCTGTAAGAGAACAAACCCAACAATATTTTCTTTCTATACTTGGTGCAGTTGTTAAGTCAAAGTTAGCTGAGCCATTCTCCTTGTCACCCCTCTTAAATGAGTTCCCATGGTGCTCTAAAGTAAGAAAGGTCCCCTCCTGTCTTCTAACCTAGGAATTCCTGAATACACATGCCTGCCTCTCAAGATTTCCAAATATTGAATACCTTCTATTCATAGTACCTATAAGAAGATTTCCAAATATTTAATACCTTCTAGTCATAGTACCTATGAGAAGTAAACGGAAATGGAAAGTCTCTGTATTTCACCATTCATCAACTTTATACACTTTCTCTTCTAAGCCTTTCCTGTATGGCATGGGATAGAAACTGAGAACGTGGAAAAGTTCAGATAGTTCTGGACAACCTCAGCTCACCCCAAGGCTAATTATCTGCTTTACCTGCAGTCCCAGTAAAGCTATGTGCCTTGAGATTGGTGCATGTTAAGACAGCCAAGAAGGATTTTGTTTTATTGGTCACTAGACCATTGTGTTACAGACTTGCAAAGAGGAAAAAAGGGATTACCTTTTTCTTGTGGGCTTGGTACTCCATAGGAGAAATACAAGCCTGCTGTCAAGCACTTTTTCTTACAAAGGGCTTGGGAAAAAGTAGAGGCCATAAATACTGTTTGCTTAGTTCTACTTCTGCCTTGATTTTCTCCTTGTTTTAAGAGTTTCACACGGTCATCATTCTTTGAATTCCAGATGGAAGGAGTAAAAGCAAAAGGCCTGAATTCTTTATGTGCAACTTTTCTCTTGGCAGGAATGTGGCAAATGCTAGCAGATGCAAGTGCTACAGAAATATGCTTGTGAGTGTTAGAATGGAAGGGGAGGAATGGACTGCTCAGCTCATCAGACCCTTCCCCACTGCTGCAGTGGACTTATCAACCACTGCCTTTGGGAGCCCCTGCCCATCAATCCCACAGCTCCCTGTGGGTCTGCACGGAACTTCCCTGGGCCTTGCTACGGTCACCAGAGCACAGCCTGGTAATGTTTGCCCTCTTCCCACTATTTTACAAGGCAGAGGCAGACCAGGGTGCACCTTGTAAACAGGACAGGGTTTTGGATTTCTATGTGCAAAGAGCAGGCTTGGGAAATGCAAGGATAAGCAAGAGTGGTGTAGTTGGAGGGACCAAACAGTTTTGGCAGATCCGAGACCAGAATTCACTGGAATGAAACTATTCTTATCCTGACTTGCTCAGGAGAGTTATTTTCCTTTAAGTAGAATGTCCCTGTCTGTCTTTGGGCATACCCTCCAAAGGTGCCAGACCCCTTCGAAAATCACAGAAGTTGAGGGGACCAGATCCGTAAAGAGCAGAGACCTCAGTAAAACCTATGACCTCCACCTACTTCAGAGAGATTTCATCTGGCTCTTGTCCAGTGATCATCTTGTAGCAACAATGCTTGGTCCTTTATGATTGCAGCAAATGAAAACTGCTTCCCAAGATCCTGTGGTGCATCATTAACAAGAGAATACTTTTTCTTACTTTCCTCTTGTCAAACTCGCACATACTGAGACAGAGTGCCTTCTCTGTGGGATGGCAGGAGCGGAGGAAACATTGGAGAAAGAGGCAGTGGGGAGGGTAGAGCTCATCTGTAAGTTACAAACTCAAGAAATATTGCTGGTTAGCAGCTGTTTTCCTCCAGTCAGATCAGATGCCACAGTTAAAGGGTCATGGTGGATTAAGGCAGCATATGCCATTCTAACCAGAACGTCAAGTGCCCAAAGCCTTCTGTGCCTTTTTAAACATTTTACTTATTTAAAAACATTTTAATGTTGGAAAATTGCCATTCCACCTCTGTAGGGAGTTGCTGCTGAGCTGAAATAATACAAGTGTCAGGCATACTGCCCTGCCCTCGCTGCTGACTTCATATTGCTTCTGAGACGGGCTGCTCTCAGGGGCTTGGATGCCGTGAACAGCAGTAAAATGATTAAAGATTGCTAATTATTTTCTTTATGTTAATCATCTGTATGCCTCATGTATTGTACAGCCAACACTGCTCTGCCCTTTTCTGTCGTATTCCTGATAATGCCTATGCCCTTGTTGTGGGAAACAAAAACCACACTGTGCCTGCAGTCACATGTATGTAACAAAAGGCTTTGAACTCCCTTCTTCTAAGCTTCCTCAGCTACAGATTAGGACATTCATCCTAAATGAAAGAACGAGAGAAAGATAATTCCCAAGATGCATGGAGTAGCTGCAGTGTCTGACAAATCTCGCTGGCCTCTCCCCAGTTTGCTGCTCCTCCTCCATCCTCCTTGGCTTACACCTCCTCACCCACAGAGACAAAATACCTTGGAGGATATTTATAATCCATGTGAATGTAGAATCCAACTAATAGATGGATTTTTTCAGTGCCTCTGGGTGAAAACACTGCAGTTGAAGAAGGCTATGTTCTTCCTCCCTCCTTCTCCCGTGTGCAAAACTCAACCCAGGAATTGCCAGTGGAGCTTCTTTTTTGTACCTCTGTTGGGGCCTGTTGTCTCTAGTTAGCCCCTCCACCCTCACTGTTGGTCTTAAAGCAGCCTCACAAAGAATGCACCCAGCAGGTGCTCTTCAACAGCTTTCCAGAAACAGAAAATATTTTGCAGGGTTGATGGTGCCAGTGTTTCCTGTTGCTGTCTGTCTCTAGCCCCCTGGCTAGCCCTTGTTCCTGGCTGGGGGACCTGCTGCAGCAGTGACAGCAGAGCAGGGAGAAGAGCCAAACACCACAGTCCAGCTGGGCCACTTCGACTCACTGCTCTCCATTCAAATAACTCCTTTGACTGGGGCTGGGCTAGTGACAGGGACTGGTTTTCTGCTTCGGGCCCTGGTCCCTTGACTTCCAGCATTGCATTTCATTCTGTGCTCCATCGGGAGGGTTTAAGAGATCAACAGCAAGTAACATCATCTTGAATTAACACTTTTTTGCCATGCTTTTTCATGGTGTCTCTTTGTGTTTCAGCTTGGATGTAAAGGGTGGTTGAGGTCAGGTCTGATGCATTTAGCTGGATGCAGGCAGTGAGCAGCCAGAAGCCCCAGAAGCTGCTGAGGAGCCTGGGCTGCAGCAGTGATCTCCGGGCACTGAAGCTGGCAGAAGCTGCCAGTTGACTCACTGCTCAGAAAGGAGGGACTAACCCTGCGGTCTGCCAGGAGCAGTTTTCTCCTCCCATCTCTTTGCAGTTGGAAGAGTCTGATCAAATAAACTGAGGATCAGGAAACAGACTTGGAAGCAGACAAGCAGACTTACCATGTCTGAGCTGAGTGCTCAGTTGCAGGGATGAGCATGACTCACGGCAAGAGTTAATAAGGGAAGGTCGCATTTGCTTTTTCTGTACGAATGAATATCTGTAATACACATCAGAAGTAGTTTTTCATTTTACCCATTGTGAGTTTACACAAATTGTTGTACTTTTGATAGGCAATTTTTTCAGGTGAGTTTCAAATTAGGTTAATATGAACAAACCATGTCAGATTAAGGTCATTTTGGGACAAAGTTCTTACAAGAGACTGGTTAGCAGTTAGCCCCAATTACAGAATCAAAACCAGAAATGGATTTAGAAAATAGAAATAGAAATGGATTGCAGCCTTGAGTTGCTGAAATTAACTACAAAGCTGTAGTTTATTTATCCTGTACTGGATAAATTAGGGGCCTCTCATCCCTCTTAGATTAGTTTTTGCTACTCTGATCCAGTTAAAAAGCATGCCTTGCTGACTGCAGTGTAGAAGTGGGAAACAGGCCTGGCATTAATAAGACTGCCAGGGAAATGAATTACTCCTTCTCTTGCTGTCTTCTCCGATAGGAGTGATGAAAGATGATTCTGGTAAAGCCAGAAAAAGCTTGTATTTTAACCTAAACCATGAGGACAATCAGTCAAGCTCTTCCTGAGAGAGTAACAAATTATAGTAACTTCAACTCTTCAAATTTTTCCAAATTTTATCTACTGACAGTCCCCATTATCCTAGAAAGTCCCCTTTCCCAAAGTAAAAATACACAAATGACAATATTATGTATATAACAATAAAAAAATATTAGAAGTAAAAATATATGTATGTATGTATGCATGCATTCATCAGGAGTTCTGAGTTAATATCAGAGCTGGTTTCCTTTCTTGGATTTCATTAATTTTAGAGCTCGGCCTCGCAATTGCTTTAAGGTGATCTAATTGCAGGCTCCTTCTGAAAGACTGCAGACTTTGCCTCTGCAATGCTCTGCTCAAGTCTTTCCTTTGATTTTCTAGGATCTATTCCTATTTCACAGCTGATTTTTTTCATTTAAATTCCAGCCTAATTCCTCCTTCCTCCTTTTGTTGAAGATGTTTTGTTGTTTAGTTGTTATAGCAGAGAGAAACAATTTCATAATAAACTGTTTTATAGCCTCTTGTGTTCATGTTTTTGCTAGATAAACATATATTTCCTTTCCATTAGAAATGATTAAACCTATGTGGTCCTACATAACATGAGCAGCGTCTTTGATTTAGTTGCAATACAAACATTTTTACAATGTCAATGTTTTACTGTCAGTTGTTGCACAAACTGGTATTCTGGTTCTTAGCTTCCTATCTGCATTTTGCTGATGTTGCAGATTCAGGGTTGTTGGCATGAAGTATCTAGCTAGTTTGATTTCACGCTATATTCTCTGATAGCTAGTTTGATTTCACGCTATATTCCCTGATATTGCTACTTTTAGAAAGGAGGAAAAAAAGAATCCAGTATTGTGGAAGCAAAATGGTTAATGTTTCATAGGCTGCTGCAGGCCTCCCTAGTTAAGACACATTTGCAGCTAATGGTCTTGCCAGTCAGCAGGATTTAATTACAAAGGAGTGGATTATTCATAACAGGCATGGATTATTTGTAAAATGATGTACTGTCTAGAGCCTCCTTATCTGAAGGATTTAAATTGCTGTTGTTATCTACCATATCCTGCTTATCTGACACAGTTTTGGTGAAGAAGGAGTTGTATAACCTGTAGGTATATCAACTCTGTAATTGCCCCATTTGGGCAGAGCTCATATCAGCAGGGACCGTCACTCTGCTGCTCTGTGTTCTCTCCTATACTGATAGTAATAAACTGCTTCCATTTTGAACTGATCTAAATTGTATTCTGGTTATTTCTGTGACAGCATCAACACTTTTCTTCTGGCATATTCAAACAAATGAATGCCAGGGTAGGACCATGGAGTGAAAGCTCCTTTCAAGGAAAAGTTCCTTTCAAGGAGCTTTCACAACGTAAGAACTTTGTCCCAAAGCCGGGGAAGATCATGGAGCGGATCATCTTGAGGGCGCTCACAAGGCAGGTGCGGGACAACCAGGGCATCAGGCCCAGCCAGCACGGGTTTATGGAAGGCAGGTCCTGCTTGACCAACCTGATCTCCTTCTATGACCAGGTGACCCGCCTAGTGGACAAGGGAAAGGCTGTGGATGTGGTCTACCTGGACTTCAGTAAGGCCTTTGACACCGTCTCCCACAGCATTCTCCTGGAGAAGCTGGCGGCTCACGGCTTAGACAGGTGTACTCTGCGCTGGGTCAAAAACTGGCTGGACGGCCGGGCCCAGAGAGTTGTGGTAAATGGAGTTCAATCCAGTTGGCGGCCGGTCACGAGCGGTGTTCCCCAGGGCTCAGTATTGGGGCCAGTTCTGTTTAATATCTTTATCAATGATCTGGATGAGGGGATCGAGTGCACCCTCAGTAAGTTTGCAGACGACACCAAGTTGGGCGGCAGTGTTGATCTGCTCGAGGGTAGGAAGGCTCTGCAGAGGGACCTGGACAGGCTGGATCGATGGGCCCAGGCCAACTGTATGAGATTCAACAAGGCCAAGTGCCGGGTCCTGCACTTTGGCCACAACAACCCCATGCAGCGCTACAGGCTTGGGGAAGAGTGGCTGGAAAGCTGCCTGGCGGAAAAGGACCTAGGGGTGCTGGTCGACAGCCGGCTGAACATGAGCCGACAGTGTGCCCAGGCGGCCAAGAAGGCCAACGGCATCCTGGCCTGTATCAGAAATAGTGTGGCCAGCAGGAGCAGGGAAGTGATAGTGCCCCTGTACTCAGCACTGGTGCGGCCGCACCTCGAATACTGTGTTCAGTTTTGGGCCCCTCACTACAAGAAGGATGTTGAGATGTTGGAACGTGTCCAGAGAAGGGCAACGAGGCTGGTGAGGGGTCTGGAGAACAAGCCTTATGAGGAGCGGCTGAGGGAGCTGGGGTTGTTTAGCCTGGAGAAAAGGAGGCTGAGGGGAGACCTCATTGCTCTCTACAACTACCTGAAAGGAGGTTGTAGCGAGGTGGGTGTCGGTCTCTTCTCCCAAGTAACTGGCGAAAGGACGAGAGGAAATGGCCTCAAGTTGCGCCAGGGGAGGTTTAGATTGGATGTAAGGAAAAATTTCTTTACTGAACAGGGAAGTGGTTGAGTCACCATCCCTGGGGGTATTTAAAAGACGGGTAGATGAGGCGCTTAGGGACATGGTTTAGTGGGCATGGTGGTGTTGGTTGATGGTTGGACTCAATGATCTTAGAGATCTCTTCCAACCTTAATGATTCTATGATTCTATGATTGTAATGTTATTAACAAGCACAGCATTAGAGTCTTGTCTTTACCTTGCTCCTTCTTTGTCATCAAGCTTTCAACATCTACTCAGAATTTCACCCTATCTCTTTTTTGTGATATGGTGCAATTTTGTCAAATTTCTGTGAAATTGGCAGTACTTCTGTTATTTCTGAATTTTCATCCAGCTATGTTTTTGCTGTACATTATTTATCTTTGTGGGTTTCTTCTTTTATAGCAGGGTTACTGGGATCAGGAGAACATTTTTCAGCAAGTCATCTATTTTTTACCAAAATTTGTCTCTGGGCAATCTTTCTGTACACCACCTTCATAAAAGTACCCTATATGTTATTCCCAAGAAACTACAGAAATATGGGATCTGAACACATGAATTTTCAGGCGCTCCTGTGGGAGTTCTGATGTATTATGTCAACTTTGAGTAATATACGTGGACTGGTATTTCCCAGTACTGCCCTAAGTGAAAGAGGGGTTGCTCTTCTGCACCTAGGTGGGCAGCAAGGTGAGGAAGAGAGAGAAATGGTGCAGGGATCTTTCTGCATCTCAGCAAGAAAGGCCCCAAAACAAATGGCTTAATAAAACAGCTGTTTTAATAAGACAGAATAAAAAGAGGAATATAGATAGTGAGTAAATCTTATGTCTTCAGATGCAGGGTACCCTGCTTTTGTGCAGCATCAGAGCGATCCCAGGTGGATTTTCCCCACAGCACGCTGTGCAGATTCTGTCCTTGGAGAGGTTCCTCCTCCTTCCCATGCTGCAGTGGCTTTTGTTTTGTGTAACAAACAGGATCATATCTTCTCCTGACAGGCTGCAATATTACCTCTGTCATAACATCCACTAGTGCACAGCGCAGGCCAGCACGGGTCACTCCCTCAGGTTCCCTTACAGCATCTACTCATGCCTTAAGTACAAGGCCCAATAGACATGACTTGCTCAAGATCAGAAACTCCTCAACTACTATTGTCTTCTGCAAGGGTCCCAGTGCAGTTGCCTTATACGGATGGTAGTGCTGTAACAACTGCAGACATGCCCTGCGTGTGCTTGGCAGGCAGCATCACGTATTGGTGATGGCAGGAGTAAAAACATCTGGTTCCTTTTAAGAGTGAGAAATTTTCACCAGAATCTTTCCTGTTTGCTGTCATTGCTTAGTGTGTGAACAAGGCTGTAACGGCAGCCCATCTTTCTAGCATGTTGCTCAAGGCCTCCTTGTCATATCGAGGTACAGCCTAGGGAAAGTAAGAAGAGAATGAGCTTAACGAATAATAACGAGCAAGCAGGAAAAAACATTGCAGCCATTTCCTTTGTTACCTTGTCCCTGCAATGAGAGTCACTAGAGCCACCATTTTCATCTTCTCCTCTTTCTGATGCTACTGCATAGGTAGGAAATCCTTCTCTCTTGCAGCTTGAAAATTAACAAGGCCTCTTCAGTTTTCTAAAAGAGTATAGCAGTGAGGGCCAATGCAGTCTATTCCTGTACAAAAGAAAGCCTACACAGATGACACGACACCTGCTCTCTTTTCTTTATTCTGGCTTGTAAGGCTATTATGTACAGCAGAAAAAATACTTAAAGACTTTTCACTAACAACAATAGCTGTAAAAATGTAGCATCAGCACAGAGCAGAAATTCCTGTCCAGCTACGTGAAACAGCGCCTGAGTTTTCTAACCGCAGGTATGAGCTATCAAACTGCTTTTCTTGGCATACATGTTTGTGACTCAAATTCAACTGCACTTTTTGAAGAAACATGTCTACTAAATTTGAATACAGATAATTAAGTTCTACTGTTGTAAAATCCTCCATCCATGCTGAACTAGGTACAATTTATAACAGAAGAAAAACATGTCCAGTTTCAAGGATGCATAATTTTAAGCTGGATCACAGCAATGCATCACAACTGAGAAAAAGGATTAACTTTAACAACCATTGGACAGAATGAGATATAAGTCGTCAGTGAGACTTCTGTGAAATTGCTAACGATGTTATTCTTAAGCAAATATTTTTCTGACTTACTGTTTCTCAAGATCTGTTCTGTTACTGAGGTAAGATTGTAAACCCTGTGCCCAAAACCCGAGTGCAAACCTGCAGATATTGAAAAAGAGATCGAGTGCCACCTTGTGGATGTCACAAGAACATAAAAATTTATTCCAAAAAGTATTCCTTAAAAAAAGAATGGAAGTATGCAAGTATAAATCTGCTTATATACAAATTATAACCAAAGGCATAATTCATTATTAACAGGAAGAAACATATTAGGAACAATATAAATGTACCTGTTTCAAGAATTTTCTTTTGCTCTACAGCTGAAATAAACTAAAAATTCTACAGACCAGTGGTCACATTGTCTACTGTTACGGCCTGTCACTGGTTAGGCAACTAATTACCAACCTGAGCATTTGGGCTCAATATGCAAGATACTTCCATTAGTATCATTAAACAAAACTTTTTGTAACATTTCTCCCTCTGTGCTGTCAGACAGCAGAACAGAATGTATGCAGTAGTAGCATATTTAGGACCTTTTTTTCTTCTACTTTTCCTTCTTTTATATATATTACCACCATTCTTTTTTGTTCAGCTGCAGTTACATAAACAAGGATTCTGTAAGTCAGTCAAAGTTACTCAGACTGAAGCAATGAATTAAAATGTTAGCACTAAACAGATAGCGGGAAAGTAGGATGAGAGAGAAAAGAGATAGGAAGAGAGTAAATTTAAGGTGGAGTAACTCTTAAAAATACTTTCTTGCCTTATCCTATAAAATAACTAGTGCCCACAGATCCATGAATTGGTAGCGTCCAGCATTTTGTGGTGTGACATAATCAGTTTCTCAAGACAGTTCCCCATCATTAGAATGAACTGTTTACCAGCAGCTTTGACTGCAATTAGGTATGAGCACATCACAGGTACTTAGACTGCTTTTCCTTATAAAAAAATTAGCTAACAGATGTAACTCCAGCAACATTTTTGTTACTTAGTTATATCAAACTGGTAAAACTAGCAACTGTGCTTTGTAAGAATAACTGGAAATTATTGGGAATTCATTTCAAGGACTTCAGTGATATTTCAAGATATTGGCATGTGCTTTTATATAAATATGCTTAAGTACACTATAGCAGCCACAAATAAGATCCCCAAAACTTATTTGGCATATGTACCACTGATATAAACAGGCCAGCTTAGGCTGTCTGCTATGTAGTGGAGACTGAATATGCACTTACACCTGCTATCTCGAATGGCACATATGCAAATTCAATTTATTTGAGCTGGATTAGGCCCTTAAGAGAGTGTTAATCAGCTGGGCATATGAAAGCAGTGTAGTGAGACAGCTACAACATGAAGAGCAAACGGAAATTGAAGAAGAGGAATGTTGAGTGGGCATTTGCTTTCCTTTTACAATACAGAGTAAATACAGGACGAGTGTTTCTGTCCAGATATATTTTCCTGAAGGAAATCCCTGCAGCACTAGGTTGACAAATCATGGGAGAGTACAAATTATTTTTCATTATCAAGCAACTATAGTTTGTCATAATTACATAACAAAAAAAAAAAAATCTGTTTTCACAGCTTTCCCCAGACGTCTGCCATATTTTGAAGCATTTGAGCTTTTCTGAAAGAAAAACCAAAAACAGAATTACCGGGGAAGAAGCGTTCACTATTTCTAGGCATGGGTGGAGGGAGCAAGATGTGACTTCTCAGGTAAGAGAGCTTACAAAGCAAGGCCTGGCAACTGCCCGTCACCGTGAGGAGGCATTGCTCACGTTCTGCATTTCGTTGCACGGAGGCTGCTGGACTGGCCGGACCCAGCGGCTGCCCGAGAGCGGAGTCTAACG
>NW_008825114.1:7116249-7126819 GCF_000699105.1 Pygoscelis adeliae
GGTTCTCCTGCCGGGTAGGGGTGTGGGAATTCGGTTGCTGGCGACTAAGCTCGTTTGAACTCGGGAGGCGCCCGCTGTCCCGCACAGTTGCGCTATTGGCATGACTTGCTCTCTCTCTAAATAGGCTTAGCTTGTTCCGTGTCAGGTTTTTGGGTGACTTTTATTTTTTTCATATTGCTTATGGTCTTGTTCACTCATTTGTGCTATTTTCCAGCCTTCTGTTAAATGATTTCTTTCTGTTTGCTTTTTTGTTAGTTAGCTCATCTGATGATGATCGTGATGATTTGCAGGATGCTGCAAAGTGATCATATGCGCTGTGCCTGGTGGTGTGATAAGGCAGTCTGAAAAATGTCAGTTATTATAAACTTGTTAGACCTCAGATTAGGACAAGAAAGGGAGTGGGCACTGGGAGTAGCTTTAAGGGAGGAAATGTAAAGGGAATAATGCTGAGATTAAAAAGCAGAGCAAGTACAGCTGAGCTGTCCTAAAGAGAAGTATATTTTCCCATTGCCGTTCTCTGTTTGACTTGTCTGAATACAGATAGAAGTGTAATTCAAATGGATTTCAGTCTTTTCTAAAGATAGGCTGAAGTCAGCAGGCATTCTACGCAAATCCTAATAGGCAAGAAAACCTCCTATAACAAATCTTGAGGTACTGGACACGTGACAACATGTTAATATAAACTTAGGTTTTTTCCTCTTGATTGTTTATATATGGCTTATTAGTATCAGGGAATGTGGGAGGGAAGTTTGTTCTGCTTATGAACTGGGATAGACGTCCACTAGCTGTAAATTCTTTAAAATAGGCTTGAACCTTGCATGAAGAGCTCTACCCATGTGTGAAGTTAAAGTAGGACAGTTGTTTGGCTAAAGGCTTAGATTTATTCCCCTCAGTCAGAAAGGAACCTATTTTATTTCAGATTTGTAGTTTTCTAAGAAAATCGTAGAAATCCCCAAATATGAATAACCTAAAAGGCAACATGAAAAAATTGGCAGGTGACTAAAATAGTAATTTATTTTAACATATTTTACTCAGTAAAAACAAAATTACTGAAGTAATTCTAAGATGCTACTTCACAGTGCAAAAGAAACTCGATTTTTCTGTTCTTTGACCATGCTAAAGCAGTGATAGTCCTAATAGTGAAATGCATTCAGACTGCGTATTTTAGTTTATTAACTATAGAATTAACTTTAACTATAGAATAGAATAGTATTTATATAGCTATGAAACAGTATGTGTAGGAGATGTGGTAACTCTGGTATTACCACAGAGACTCCATTTTATGAGGCTGTTTTGTGGTTTATGCTTTGCAAGTGGCACATTGTATCACTATCATCATCAGTGTTCTGCTTGTAAATAGCATGTAGACAGGGCTTGGCTTTTAGGTGTTTGAAAATTCTGTGATGCGCTTTAGTTACACAAATGTACGCTTTCTAAATTTTTTGCAGCTAACTTTTCTGAGGAAGTAGTCGAAAGCTTTCCGTCCAGTATCTCTACTGGTATATACTATGGATGGGCCTGTGTTGGAAATGGAGATGTGCATAAAATGGTTTTGAGCATAGGATAGAATCCTTTCTATAAGAATATTAAGAAATCAGTGGTCAGAATTTTGCCTTGTGTGGTACTTTGATTATAATAAATGAGCCAGACATTGACTTTGAATAAGGTAAGCAAAATTTGATCTGTAAATCAGATTAGAAATTCCATTTGCTCTTAGAAATGTATTTGGTATCCATCTCAAATGTTTGTATTCTGGGGAGGAAAAAACCCAAATCCCCAAAACCCCTCAGGAGCCGTAGAGCATGCAGCTTTAGATAAATAGAATTTATTTTCATTTGCCTTTTCCACCATTACTTGAAAACTTATGAAATAAAAATTCATATTTCCAAAGTGGTTTTTGCTTATTGTGCTGATAGCTAGATAAATATAAGCTTAATAGATGTATTCAGTTTAGTGGTTATGAGACCCTTAGAGTGAGCTGGAACATACTAATCTCTCATCCTTTGCAATCCTTCCACGTTTAAAGTACGAGGTTCTGGGGCATCTTAATTTGTAATGATTTTCCGGTAATTCTTCTCTTAAATGGTGGAATCCATACATGTGGTGCTGTGGCTTGATATACAGAATCAAGATCCAAAACTACACAGTAACAGGGCAGAGTTAAAATCCTGAACTGTGGCATCTATTTTTTTCTTGCTGTGAGGTGCTGGTGCTTTTCCTGAGTCTTGTAGAACTTCGTTTTAATTGCTAATACTTGGAAGCCGTTTTATTTTGACATGAATCCCTGCTTTGAAGATAGCTGCCTTTACTCTTTTTAGAATTTTATCATTCGGTTCCTGTGAGTTACTTGTAAAGCTCTCTTTAAAGCAGCTGTTTCAATGAAATTCATTACAGTTATTTGGACTCAGGAACTCAATGATCAAATCTAGGCATTATTTGTGATTTTCTGCCTTGAAAATCTTACCTCTGAAATAAATATCAGAATGTTCTTAAATGCCATGCAAAGTACAATTCTCCCTACTAACATAGTCAAAAGCTCTAGCCTCTTAATCTTGCATTATACATGTTAGATTCTCTCAGTTTTCCTGATATGTGTGGGAGACAATTTGAATTAGAGGTATTAGCTGAACATCCTTGCAACAACGGAAATAAACTAAAAATGCATCATGATAATTGTTAATGTATTTCTCTTCTTTTAGGAAACACACGTTATCCAGACTTTCAAGGACGACTTTTATGGAGAGATTCTTAGTATGGTCATTATTGGATATATTCGACCAGAAAAAAACTTCAGTTCTTTAGGTCAGTATTGCAGGTCTCTTAAACTGATGTTTTATTTGCCATGTTCTTGCATATTGAAAGAACATTGCTCTCTCTCTGTCTTCATAATCAGCTGTTTCATGTAGGGTAGCTGTTTCTTGTAATCAGCTGTTTCATGTAGCTGTTTCTCAAGGGTAGAGAGGCCTTACGGAGAGATTTGGATGGGCTACAGAGAGCTGGGCAATCACCAACCACATGAAATTTAACAAGAGCAAGTGCTGGATTCTGCATCTGGGACGGGATAATCCCGGTTATATGTACAAATTTGGGGACGAGAGGCTGGAGAGCAGCCCCACAGAAAGAGATCTGGGGGTTTGGGTTGGTGGCAAGTTGAGTATGAGTCAACAGTGTGGCTTGGCAGCCAAAAGGGCCAACTGTGTCCTGGGGTGCATCAAGCACAGCGTAGCTAGCCGGTCGAGGGAGGTGATTGTCCTACTCTACACTGCACTGGTGCGGCCCCACCTCGAGTACTGTGTGCAGTTTTGGGCACCTCAATATAAGAAGGACATCAAACTATTAGAGTGTGTCCAGAGAATGGCAACCAAGATGGTGAAGGGCCTTAAGGGCAAGACTTACAAGGAGCAGCTGTGGTCACTTGGCTTGTTCAGCTGGGAGAAGAGAAGGCTGAGGGCTGACCTCATCACAGTCTACACCTTCCTCAAGGGTGGCAGCAGAGGGGGAGGTGCTGATCTCCTCTCTCTGGTGACCAGCGATAGGACACGAGGAAATGGAAAGGAGCTGCGTCAGGGGGAGTTCAGACTGGACATTAGGAAAAGGTTCTTCACTGAGAGGGTGGTCGGTCACTGGAACAGGCTCCCAAGGGAAGTGGTCACGGCACAAAGCCTGTCAGAGTTCAAGGAGAGCCTGGATGATGCTCTTAGTCATATGGTTTAGTTTCAGGTAGTCCTGCGAGGACCAGGGAGTTGGACTCAATGATCTGTATGGTTCCCTTCCAACTTGAGATATTCTATGATTCTGTCTTACCTTTGACTTCTCAGTAAAATGTTTTTTCCAGCTGAATCTACTTACATATATATTGGTAATATTAAAAAAATCAAAACCCCACAGCTTCCAGGCTATTAGTAGTTAGTTATTTCAGTCTAAAAATTATATTGTCGTGTCAGTTGTCTGAGGAGTAGCTTGAAAATCATCAGCTTGTTGTAAAAGCCTTGGTCTAGTCTGTCCGTTTCTTTTAAAAATGCATCTATATTAAAACTGAAACAGTTAATGAAATTCTGTTGACTTTTTTGATAAAATGTCTTGGAACAAGGAAAAAGTAGTGTTTACAGCAGTAAAAAGTGCAACGCATGTCAAAAGCATGTCATTTTAGACATTTAGTTGCCTTTCCAACTTCATACTAAATACGTTCTGTGTGATTGTTTTCTGGTGTTTTGTAGTACACCCTTTTTCACTTGCTATTGTGTGTTCAAAATTCAGACTAGCTTTTAAATATTGTTTTTCTTACTTCTCTTTTGCAGACGCGCTCATTTCAGCAATTCAAGAAGACACTGTAGAGGCAAAAAGACAGCTAGATTTACCAGAACATCTTAAACTCAAAAGAGGACAACTTCTTTCATCTGCCAGAAGGCAAAACAATAAACCACTAAACAAAACCATGTGGGGTTTTTTCATCTCATGGAGCGCTTTTCTGTGCACTACTATGTATCATGTATCATTCGATATATGACGTATGCATGTGTACTGGCTCTCCATCAACTCTGGGATGGAGTTAATTTTCTTCATAGCAGCTCATATGGTGCTGTGTTTTAGATTTGTGACCAAAACAATGAACATAACGCACTAATGTTTTAGCTATTCCTCCTTGCACAGAATCATGGCCTTCTCTGTTTCTTACTCTGCTCCCGCAGTGAATATATTGGGGCTGTGCAAGAGGCTGGGAGGGGACACAACCGGACAAGTGACCTGAACTAACCAGAGATACTCCATGCCATCTAATGGTCATGCTGAGCAATAAAATGGAGAGGAGGGGCTTTAGGGAGGTTGGCCATCTTTTGTTTGGGAATTGGCTGGGTATCTGGTGAGTGATTGCTTTTGCATCACTTGTTTTGTTTTCTTTTTTCCTTCCACTTCTGCTTCGCTTGTTAATCTATTTTTATCTTGACCCACAAGATTTCCTGCTTTTATTCTTCCATTCTTCTTTCCCTGTCCCACTGGGGGAGGTGTGGGGGAAGTGAGCTAGTGGCTGTATGATGTTTAGCTGCCTACCAGGGTTATCCTGCAACAACATGTTTAGGTAGTTGTGATTGGAACTGAAGACTAAAACCACACAAGATGATTTAAGTTTGTTTGTGTAGCTTGATCATTTAACCAGTCATGCAAAAGGAGTAGAAGGCTATTTTAGGTCTTTACAGAAAAATTGTGAATCCAAATGTTACCAATCATTTAGAGATCTTAGCACGTGTGGAAGAAGACCAAAGTTAGTTGTGACCTCTTCTGCCCCTAAGGTGTGGAGAGTTAAATACTTCAATGAAGACTGTCAGTTTTTCAGACAGAGAATGTTATTCCAAACTCTTTTGCCAATTTTATTTCATTCTTAATCTGGATTATAGGTAGCAACTTAGAAAATTTTTGTATTGACTGAGTCAAAAATTTACCTGTGGTGTGGGAAGATTAGGTGACACTAATAAGAATAGTTCACTATAGTTCCTATTTTTGATATGCTATACAGCTGTCATGGTTGTAGCTGTCATTTAAATTGAAATTATTGTAATTTTAATAGAAATAGAGGAAATGACTGTTACTCATCGAGTTACTGGAATGTGGTACAGGTAGTTCTGCCTAGTTGACTGTGCATATCACAACACGTAACCTGTGTAGTTGCCTTCTGAGCAAGCGTTTCACTGAAGCTCAGGAAGTGAATGACAGGGAGAAAGTTGGTGCACTGCACAAGTTCAGGCTTAAAGGGTGCAGAACCAGTGTAACAATATTTCTGCTCTTTGGGCCCTAAGGTGGAGGAGGTAACTAAAGGCAACTGCATTTGATTGCTGCTGGCAGCTGCCTTAGATGAGGAAAACTTCTGGGCTGTTCACTATACTGACAGTGAAATGAATGACTTCAAGGTTGAAGTTAGCATGTAAGGCACAGGAAAATCCTTTCAACCCTCTACACTAAGTGCAGGTAAGATCCAAACTTCTGGCTGCAAATCAGTGAAAGTCTTTGGGGATTCCTGGAATAATATATCAACACTTTAGTAGAGTATTTATTACAAGTTACTGAGGCCTTTCCCACTCTGAAATGTTTGCACAGGTAAATGGAGGGTGTGTTGTCAAAATTGATAGTAATTTGGAAAATATTTGTTAAAATCATATAGTACGTATGTATATATAGTGTGCGTGCACTTCCAAATCTACTCCCCCCCACCCCAATACAATTTTTTGAAATTCCTCCTTGTCCTATCCCATTCTGATCCTGCATTTCACTGTAGAGTTTGAGAGAGCTCTGTCAGGGTAGCCTTATGGGAATTCTCTGTGGTGGGCACTGTCAGCCTGCCAGGGTTCTAGTTCATAATGTTTTAACTTGCAGCCAATCTCATGGGGTATTTGGGAAAAGGCCTTGAGCAAGTCAAGGAGTCCTTGTAGCTGTGCAGGACTTCAGCTGAAACTTGATTATTCAGATGAATTGCTCATCAGTCCTGTTGATGGCAAAGATGGAAGGGATATATACCTCTTGAGGGAAGAAAGAATAATTTCTATAAAAGCACTTATTACAATAAGCAGCATTTTTACCTCTGTTGCTAAGGTTGTTTATAAATTTAACTCCCCAAAGACACTGTGGGTTTTGTCCTAACTGTTGCCTGGACATTTTCAGCATGCTTTGGCCTTCCTTGTAGGAAAGTATTGAAAGAAAATGAACTTATCTGCTGTCAGAAATACTTTCTTTAAAAGAAACAAACAAAAAACCTCCCAACAATTTAATGGACTTTTACTGTATGCATGTTGGAAATCTGTACAAGAATTTTCTTGAAAGTGATTTTTTTTTTTTCCCCTCCACTTTAAAACTGAGCAATGACAGGAGAATTTTTTTCAACTTTTTTTCCCCAGTGGAGGGAGGCATTCTTGAGTATATAACAATGTCAAGGTCATCTTTTATATTTTACTTTTCTGGAAGAACAAATAGTAGCCGTGGTAGTCAATGTAACACATATTCAAGAACATATTTAAAGAATAAATCTTTATTGATTGTGTTATTATAGCTAAGCTCATAGCTGCCTTTTAATTTTTATTTTTTTTTGCCAGTGATTTCATGTGTCTGTTGTGGAAATCGTAGTGCCTTAAGCTGGTTGTCCTAGTAACACTATTCTGTAACTGCTAATGAATGCTACTATCCAAAATTCATTTCATCATTTGGCTTTAAAACCACTATGCTTGAGGATAGAGAACAGTAGCTAGAGGAAAACTTGAGAAACTTAGTTTGCTCACAGCTCTCACCTGGACTGTGAAGTATGTATACAGTAAAGTAATAAAGTGCTCTTTGCATGCTTGCCTTCAAGTTAGAGAAAATGTAATTGCATTCATTTGGCTGAGTGTACCTATCTCTGCGCATTATTTAATACCAAATATTGTATATTGATTTTTAAGTTCAATACATGACTCCTAGCACAGTATAAACTTTATGAAGGGTTATATTTTTGTATTATGTGCAAATAACTATTTCAATTTATGTTGTGACACTGTACCATTAATAAAAGAATGTAACTGAGAAAGTAGCGATGCTGCTTATCACAGGTTTTCTGATTGACTGTATTATATGTGATGCAAATCATCTGTGCATATTCCTTAGCATATACTGAAAGAGGTGCTGCAGAGTTCTTTCAGTACGATGCTTAAACTTCTTTCAGTTTTGGGGGGAGGAGAATTGTTGTTCTTGCTTACAAACTTGGTGCTACATTATTTATGTTCCAGGGGTTTGCAGTTCTTTATTTGTAAGGCAATATGGGAACACCAAGTGAGGCATAAAGGTCACTGAAATTGTTGGAGTTCAAGCAATATAAGTATTTCCAGTTTCAAATACTTTTAAAATAAAGCCTGTGGTGCATTTTAATTGACTGTCTCCTTCTGAAGTCTATTACTGTTCTGAAATGGAGTTTGTTGACAATATGAGAATAACAGTATAAGAATTTTTTTCAAATGCAATACAGATGATAATGGTCTTATTTGGATAGCTGTGGCATTAAACTATCTGATGTTCTAATAGCCTAAATAACCTGTGCTTAGCAGATGTTAAAATGCAGCATACCTTTACGTTTAGAAAATGTAAAGGCACAATGTGCACAGACAAATAGTCTGCAATGGTTATTCATACAGGCTTCTTGTATGGCTAGCTATATTTTGAATTTGGAGTCTTCCTAGAAACAGATATGGAACCTGTATTCAGTTGGTATCCTTTTTACTTTAGAACAGATTCCCTATGTATACAACGTAATGTTCTCGAAATCTGCCTGAAAATGAAACCTGGCTTGCTAAAACCTGAAAATCAATTAGAAACCCATGATTTTTAAATATATATATATTTATATACCTATAAAATTAGAATAGTTATGTTAAATTGTTACTGATGTGAATATGCTTTCATTTATTTTTAGTAACTTACATATTGTGGACATGGAGACTGTCATAGTTTTCCAAATGAATACAGTGAATTAAAATGCTGGAAAGGAAAGTGTCATCAGCATTTCTACTGAAGAGTGGCACTAGTGTGAAGTCTGGTTTACTGGAAACTCCACAAATGAATGACAATAGTAAAGAAAGAGGTGCAAGGGGAAGGAACAAAAAACCAGAAAGATCTTGCGATGGAAAAAAGCTTGATAAGCAAGAAGATAAGAGAAATTTGCCAAAGATAATAAGTGTGAAGACTAGTTTACTGATATTTTTGCAACCTCATTTGCCACATCCACGTTGAGAGATTGTACTGAGCCAAAGGGGATGAAAGTTCTTAGTCCTTTGGCTAGTTGCAGATGTGTATCTGAGAACTGCAGCTAAATATAATAATCACAAAGCTGCAGTAGGTGAACTTTGAAAGTTTGCTTCAAAAGACTTTGTACTATTTTGATATCTTTGATACCTTGATATTTTGATAACTTTGGTATCCTTCTTAGAAAGCCATTTCTAAATTGCTATGTAGAGATAACAGTTGGTATCCTTTTTAATTCTTATACTGCCTTAGACTTATAGCAATTCTTGGAAATAGTTTATTCAGTTTCTAGTCTGTGAAAATCACCACTTTGTTGTATAATAGTAAGGGCCAGTATTGCTGTTCAGTAAGTTTTGTGTCTGAGGAGGCTTCTGACAACGACTTGGTTCCTAGGGCGCTTTCCTTTGCCATGCCTAGCACAGTTACGTGTCTCAGTCTTATGCAAAGCTTTGTAAGGGTGATTGCCTAAAAACTTTCACAGAAAAAAGTGTTCATAGGTTGTTTAAACTAGCTAAAATTAAAGTGTGTCTGAAAACCAGTCCCACTCTCGGGATTTTTGTGCTTATTTAGGACTTAGGGGAGCTACATCCTCAGAATTCTATAACCTGAAAATAGATTTGTCTATACCCTTTATTTCGAAATTTAAAACTGTTTGGTTCTTTTAGAAGCCAGGTGGAATGAGTTGCATCCTGTTCTTCTGTTCTGGTTCGATTGTTTAAACATTCATCTGGGTCAGGGCAAGGGTCTGTCTGCTACAGCTGAAAATGAATCAAACCTGTATCTTGAAACATATTAATCTGGCTCAGGCCTCTTGGGGAAAAGTTTCTCTCATACTTTCACGCTGATATAACCTCTATGTGGCATCCCTAAAGTTGCATCAGAACAGAATGTAATGTAGCGTGGTGTTGTGGGTATGTCATAAGGATTGCTTTTTGCGTTAGATGGAGTGGACTCTTCAGTGTACTTTGGTATTTGTCATGGATCATGCTGTTGTTCTAACAGCACAGTGTCCACACTGGAGGCATGGATTTAAAAGCTACATCCTCGAGCACCTGTGTTCTTCAGGTTTCTGTTTAACACTCAAGCACTGTAATTTCCAAGGATTCAGATGGTCTACTAGTTTTCATTCTGGAACTGGAATGATATAAAAAAATATCAAATTGCCTTCAAATTTATTTTGTAATGAACATGGTCTATACAGGGCTATAATTTTTTCCCCTAATTTTCTTGTCTTTTTCTCCCTTTTCTCTGAAGGGAGAAGAAAGATGTAAGAAAAATTATAAACAGAAGGCCCTGCTTGCAAGTTTTCTAACCATCACACTAGCATTATTTGTTGCTCCAGGGGAGTATTTGTGACCTACTTAGGTTTTTAAGGGGACTAGAACTTTATAAACATTGCTGACAATGACGGTTAATATATAAATAATTATATAACTTAGGATACTGACTATGTAATGGATGTTTTCTGTAATGACTGAGAATTTAATCTTGCCTTTTTTTTTTGTGGCTCAGAGTAGCAAAGTGCTTAGTATCTTTTTTTAGTTTGTTCTGAGGTTATGATTAGCTTGCTTTTCCATAGCGCTAAGATTTGTCAGTGAAAGAAGGTAGGATTCAGTGCAATGAATACAGTAAGATTTGTATTTGGCTTTTTTTTTTTTTAAACTAATGATGAGATACTTAAGTGACAAAATTAGGTTTTTGCATCAGAATAAAAAAAAAGATCTGGGAAATGAATCATAGAATCATTAAGGTTGGAAGAGACCTCTAAGATCATCGAGTCCAACCGTCAACCCAACACCACCATGCCCACTAAACCATG
>NW_008825114.1:7129803-7148357 GCF_000699105.1 Pygoscelis adeliae
GCCCCGTATCTGTTGTGTAAAGGCAACCGGGAAGGTGAGGGAGGCCGGGCAGGGGTTTGCCTGGCACCCCGAGCAGGGATCTGTCTCCATTCCCCCCGTCGCTTAGGTCCCCTCTTTCTACCTGGTGGCAAGAAGGCAGGGGATCCTCTGCTTCTTGTGGAGCCTCCATCTGCTGCCTTTGCCTCAGGGATGGCAGGGTGCAGCCCCACCAATCTATCTCCCTTTCACACTCCCAGATACTCCTTAACCTCTCCACTTCCCCCTTCAGCTCCGCCACCAGGCAGAGCAGATCATCCACCCGGTCACACTGCGCACAGGTGGTGTCTCTGCTGCCCTCCGCTACAGCTGACAGGCTCAGGCACTCCCTGCAGCCGGAGACCTGGACAGCTGTCTGAATGAAGATGATGCTAGGTGACAAGAAGGAGGAGACAGGATACAGAAAAATAATTGGATGAGGATTTTAGATGTGACATGCAGTGAGCAAGGATGGAGGAACATAAGGAAAAAAATGGAGCAAGAACTATTTAGCGTAATGGTTATTAGGTAAGTGTAGCACCTGAACTCTTCCTGAAAAAGAACTGAATGAAGATGATGCTAGGTGACAAGAAGGAGGAGACAGGATACAGAAAAATAATTGGATGAGGATTTTAGATGTGACATGCAGTGAGCAAGGATGGAGGAACATAAGGAAAAAAATGGAGCAAGAACTATTTAGCGTAATGGTTATTAGGTAAGTGTAGCACCTGAACTCTTCCTGAAAAAGAAAATGTGCTTATCTAGATGCTAAATAGACAATATAAATGAGGAAGAATAAAAGAATACTTATTTCCATTTTTACTATTCAATTAAATGTGTAATATAAACCTGCAAAGTCATGCAAAGACATAATTAGTGCATATGTTTTGTTTGTTAAGGTCTGAGAGGAGATATCCCTCCAGCATAAACCTAAATTTGAAAAGGGATGATGGGGGGGAAAAGTCGTAATTACTGCCTACTTTGTAACATATCTTTTCCAAGGGAAAAACTGTCTTTTGTCATATTGACAATTAATAATATCACAAGAGAGACATTAAAATCAGCCAACTTGTGTTAGGCAACTTCCTGGATATTTCTGAGCAGTAGGAAACAACCAATAAAGTAGGAACATATGGTACCTACCTTGAAAGGAGAACAGAAGTTACATGTGCATACGTCTCTGTCCTGGTTTCGGCAGGGATAGAGTTAATTTCCTTCCTAGTAGCTGGTACAGTGCTGTGTTTTGGATTTGGGATGAGATTGAGAATAAACACACCAATGTTTTAGTTGTTGCTAAGTCGTGCTTATGCTAGTCAAGGACTTTTCAGCTTCCCATGCTCTACCGACTGAGAAGGCTGGAGGTGCACAAGAAGCTGGGAGGGGGCACAGCCAGGACAGCTGACCCAAACTGGCCAAAGGGACATTCCATACCATGGGACGTCATGCTTAGCACATAAAATGGGGGAAGCTGGCCGGGGGGGCCGCTGCTCAGGGACTGGCTGGGCATCGGTCGGCGGGTGGTGAGCAATTGCATCGTGCATCACTTGCTTTGTATGTTATTATTATCATTATTACATTATTATTATTATTATCATTATTTTATTTCAATTATTAAACTGTTTTTATCTCAGCCCACGAGTTTTTCTCTCTTCTACTCTTCCAATTCTCTCCCCCATCCCACCAGGGAGGGGGGCAGTGAGCGAGCAACACTAGAAGTCTCCTATTAATTTTGCATCTTAACACCTATAAATGTATCTAGTTCATTGTGAGTATGTCTGTGTACAGTCAGAATCTTTAGTCATCTGAAGTCTGACGTCTGTCCGTTCCTCATCAGGAGGCATGTCTGGTTACTCCTTAAAGTTCAGGCTTGAAACTACACGTACACATAAGTGGTTGAGGGGAGATGAAAAATCGATAGTTCTGGTATACTCTGAAAGATATTCTTCTGCCCCCCTCCTGCCCCCACCCCAACAGGGACTCAAATGAACATAGGTGACCTAGGTAAACTAGTGACTTATTATGTGGATTCAGAATTTTTCTATCAGTAACTTTAAAGTGGGAAATTTGATTGCTAAGAAAACATTTTTTTAAAGCAAAAATATATATTTCTCTTGAAACAGTACTTTTCATGAGAAAACCAAATGGCTCAAAATATCCATTTGAAAGGCTTCTGTGGTAACTTACGCAATTAAGTTTATCATATTTTCATTCCTGTCTTTGGTTTGAAATTTCAGTCTGAGTCCTCAGCCAGAAGTCCTGCAATTGTTACACAAGACCCAGAGGCAAGTATGTGATACACTGTGAAGATGTAGTCTGATCAGGGAATAGCCTGTAGAGGAAGGAGTCTTGGGCCTCAAGACACTTGAAATGTAACTCCTACAACCTACTTTTCTCCACCTCCTTTCTAGCAAAACTTCAGGGTAGAGTCATGGAAGAGAAAACTTTTCCCTATTTACATACACTCTATGGAAAGAGAGGGTAAAGAACACTGGTAACTTACACTTTCCTTTGAAATTGAATTACTGGATTACATGAGATGTAAGTGGGCGGTAAAACTATGTAGGAAATGTGATTTTTACGAGATCTTTTTGAAAGACCTTTCCTACTGAAACGGTAATGAGAGAGAGTTCCCTAGGAGAAGGATAGATAAAATACAAGTAAATGGTGAACACTGAAGGACTTTGGAAACTCCATGGATGAATGACAGCAGCAAGGAAAGAGGTGCAGGATGAAGGAAGGGCCTTGAGATGGAAAAAAGCTTGAGAAGCAGGAGGGTGAGACAAATTTGCCAAAGATAACAAGAATTTGAGGCTGATTAAAAGAAAATTAATTAGGGAACAGTTGAATGGAAGAGATTCCATAGCAGCTTTGTTTTTGAAAGATATTTGTTTCCTTTGGGATATCTTTCTCACTATGGTGGGTGGGGGGGAAGGCAGGAGAAAGGAGAAGAATTGGCTTTGTGGCAACTAAGGTTTTGTGGAATTGAACAACTGTGGATTTGAATTTCTCTAGCTTTTTTTCAGGACAGAGTGTAAAGAGCTTAGACACTGGGTCCATAAAATAATCCAGAAAAGCAGTATTTCCTTTGTGTGCTGTGTTCTCTGTACGTTTATTACTGGCTTCCTTGGTTGTACTCTGCTTTCCATAAAGTTTCTTTAGAAGTGTGACTCCTGAATGATTTCCTCTTGTGTCAATTAACTGTTAAACTTTATTTTTCTCTTAACAGGGAGTTTTTATTGTGAACACTGTAAAAGTGGTATGGCTGTGCGCATCACTAAGTTTGGGTCTCCTTGACCGCTATTTTGAAACTTCCACTTTAAAAAAAATAATAACCTTGAATGAGATTCTCTTCCTCATATCATATCCTTCTAGCTTCATTCATCAATTATTTACTGCTCTCCTAAGAAGACTGGTTCACCTTCAAGGCAATTATCTGCCGTTTTTTAGGACATGCACCTTGTCACCTTACCCATGCAGCATAAAATCATGCATGCTGCTGCATGCGTGCTACCACCTCTTAAGAACAGGCTTATCGTTCGAGCAGTCATTTGAATCCCTCCCCAAAAGCACTGCTTATTTGGATGGAGGGAATTTACCAGTATTGCTTCTCTCCTAACAAACGGTGTCTCAGCTCTGCCTGTGCAGCTTTAGCACTACAAGAAAGTCCCCTTCAGCTTTTGACATCCAGCATCCCTGACTGCATGTGACAAGCTCTGAAAGCCCGGAGGAAGGTGTCAGACTGCAGAGCAGGAAGAATCAGAAGTGAAAGAATATGCAGCTGATAACTCAAAATGTGGTTGAAACGGTGTGCCCAAACCACAGAAAAAAAGGTCTGAAAGAAATCTTCTGAAAAAGAAGAATTTGGAGGGTTTGGTTTTTTTTTTTTGGATGTGTACTTAGAAATGCAAATTTGTCCCAGTCTGACTTGTGCAAATTTAGACAAAATTCTTTTAAGGAACAGTTTTTCCAAAATGAGTGCTTGTTTGCAGTTTTTTGTTGGTGATTTTTTACCATTCAGGTTAACTTTAGATGCAAGAAACTGTTTCCATAAAATGGTGATGAAGTTAGCCTCAGAGCCCATAAACAAAATGCTCATTACATCTATCACACTGGTTTCAGAGTGCTCAGGCATAGCTAAGGTTAAGCCTTTGAGATGTGAGGAGAGATTTCAGGTCAAAGCAAATTCTTACAGTTGTATCGTAAGCCATTAACAACAATAATAAAGCATATTGTTAATCCAAACAAGTTTAGGAGAGCAGGATAACAGAGTCTCTTCCTTTCAGTATGCCCTTTCAAACTGATTTTTCACTCTTCTTTCCCTCTTCTGTTTTTTCAGAACTTCACAAGAGCAGAACTTGAATTAAAATGATAGATAACATGCATCTCTCCGAAGTACCTTGCTATCGTATAACTTTTGATAAATATAGGTCCTTGTTTTGGCTTTTGTGAAGTCACATGACCTTTAATTCCTCTCTCTTACTGCAGGTGCAATGATTAAAAGGTTAAAATTCAAAGTGGAAGCAATAAACCTCTCCATAAAACTTGTTTAAACTCACAGATGGAACTATCCTGAGGTCTTTGGAAATACTTAATACAAAAAATTCCACTGAGGCATTGAGCCATAAAAATTAGGTATTTTCACACAATTCCTTTGTAGACACTAAATCTAATTAATTGATTTATAGTTCTAGAGTGGATTCTTACTGGAAATCTAAAGGAACTCTGAGAGTGAATGAAATTTGACAAATAACAGCATTTTCAAGACAGTTTTGTGCAAAGAATTTATTCCTTCACAACCAAGGGCCATAAAAAGCATCCTTTTCTTTAGTATGATAAATTATATTTCTGTAATAATAATAATAAAAAAATCACATTGCTGTGTTCCTTTAAGTTACATTACCAAATAAGTGCTAATTATTCCCTTTGCTGTTGTCTGAACATCCTGAGCCATTTACAACAGAAATGGAAAAGCTGCTTGAATAAATGTTCTGTGTTTAAATCACTTGTAGCCTGAGAAGGTAGTTAAAAAGACAAAAGGAGTCCTTTTTTGTGGGCGTGCTTATAGACCATATTTCCTTTTGCAGTAAATTCAGAAGTTTGTGTGTACAATGAAAGATTATTTGACAAACACCACAATAAAGATTAATCAGAGGCTGATATATCAAATATTTTAGTTATGTTTCATACAAACTGTGAATACGATATAGTTACCTGGAATAGAGTCACGATCAGAAATCTTAAAACATCATGTCATAGATGCACAATTTCACTGGGAAGTATGCTATAAGATTATAAGGAGGAATGTGTTGGCTTTGAGAAACACAAATGCACCAGGTCATACCAATGAAGAAAATCTGGGTAAAGTCAGCAAACTTGCCTATTCTATTATGAATTGCTGAGTTACTATAATCACAAAGCAGCAAACTACTGGCACCCTATGCCAGTGGCATTCATCAGGTAGATAAATACACACATCTTGTTCATATCTGCATATTTCTAGTAGTGATTGGCAAGGTTCTCAATAAGTGTGTGTGCATGGTTTGAAGCAGAGTTTGTATTAGTTATAATGCACACAAATACACACTGGGAAAGGATTTACTCTCCACACAAATGCACAGAAACATAATCTCTTAATGAGTCTACATCTGGAGCGCTACTGAAAAGCTTTAGGAAAAAATGTTTTTAGAAACCATTCTGCCCTCACAATAACTGTTAGCTAAAATCTTGAGCTCAGCATGCTAAGAAGTAACTAAACATACTTAACTAAATTGCTGTAATTTAATAGGAAAAGCAACAGAGCAGGAAATCCATAAATTAGTAGAGAGTTATCTAAATGAATAGCTTTCATCATCATATTCAAGCTCATCTTCCTCATCATCCTCCAGAAGTCCATATTTAAATTTGCGATAGACTGTGCCATCCTGACCCATATATACAATGTCATCTTCTTCGTCATCATCTTCATTATCTCGATCTCTATACTCAATCACTTGATCTTCCTGGTAACTGGGACTCTCGTGGTAGTTGCTCATGTAGGAAGGAAAGGGTTTGGAGTGATTTGTCAGCTTCTCATACCCACCTTTATTGACAGCCTGGGTTTTGGCTCGTGATTTTCTCCAGATGAATACAATGGCTCCAATGACAAGAAGCAGCAAAATACAGGTAATAACAAAGAAAGTCGTTTTGCTTTTGCTCTTGCTCTTGGGTCGTAGAGTGGTCCGTAATACACAGTCGTCTACAACAGCAGTTAAAAAAACAAAAAAGATTAAATGAGCTTGGGTGTGTGTGTATGGTGGGGTTTTATTTGTCTTAAAAGACCCAGTACAACGTTTAGGCCTGCTTACATTCTTAAATACATTTGACCTTACTCTTCCAGCACCACAACTGTGTTCTTGTAGCTGTGATGGTATAAGGATGTAAGCAAGGTTGCTGGGTTAGCTATGCTTCTTTATTAGATTAGAAATAATGGGAAAGAAGCAGAACAGCTAACAGGCACACAAACATATTTTGACATGATGAGCTTGAAATGCAATGATTCAGATGGCTATCCATTGAAGCAAGCACTTCCCAGTCACCTGGTTTATGAAATGCCTGGCCATTTAACACAATAGCTGTGAGTGAAAGAAGGTGCTGTCTCCTGCATCAGTCGCGATTGCTGTTATTTGTGTAAAGCCCTTCTGATTCTGCTGACGGAGCAATAGAAACACGCTGTATGCTTGCAGCTCAGGAGCACATTTTTGCTCCATTCCCCTTTTGACTTTTAAATGTCAGCCTAGTCAGTCATAAAGCCCTTCAGCACCGTTACTGTTCTTCAGCATGGTCCTACCTTGTGTTTCACTGCAGTCACAGCACTCTGGGGTGCCTGCTAGGTCAGAGCCACTGCAGCAGGGCAGGCAGCGGCTTTCCTCCAGGTAGAGCTGCATGCTGGCTGGACAGATCGTGCAGTTGAGAGGCCCAGGTCCCTTGCACTCAGTGCATGAGCTGTCACATCTCTCACACTTGGGCTCGTCCTCCTTCAGACACAGAACACAAGCAGTGCACCTTTCAATTTGGATTCTTTGGACTTGACCTGGCAGTTCTGTCCTGTCATTCGCTGTCTGGGTGGTCGTCTCTGGGCACCACGGGTGTCAATGGCAAAATACAGTAGGGAGTAGAAAAACTAAAATTTGGTTCATATTTCCTGGGTTCTCAGTGATCTGCTTGTAGGGCAGGGAGGAAAGTGTTGTAGGAGCTTAGTTAGAGATCTCACCTAGCTAGACAGCAAGCCAAAATTCATTCAGATTGTAAGCTCTTTGGCCAGAAAGCGTGGGTTTGTTTTGCTAGGCTCATGCTAGCAGATCTACGGTTCTTTGGCAGTAATGATGGTAAAGTGGCCTTCAAGAAGTGTACTCAAGAGTATCATTAAAAGTAACTGACATGGGAGAAGCAACATGAAATATTCTGGAAAACAAAAGGCAGCTGGGAGAATGAATTTCCTTTCTAACTTGGGAAGGAGCAGAAATAAGGAATAAAGCTGGCTGGAAATTTTCTAGCACACCAGATTTTTATTAGATTGTGTTGGTTCTGTTTTACAGAAACAGCTTAGATTCAAATATGCTTCTCAAATACCAGATAGGATCCTGAGAGCCTCTGTGTACAAAGAGTACCGGAGATGATCATTGTCACATCTACCTTGCAGAATGCTCTGAGCTCAGGTAATTCAAGGCTTCCAGTGTTCACAGTTCCTGGCCTACTGGGAAAATAATTGCTATTTTTCTGCCATGGTACCAGGACCCCATACCCCCTATGAGGATCTGGAAACTCCAATAACCTTTCATCAAACTTGCTGTCAGACCTGTGAGGCTGGTTGTCCTGAATCGAAGAACCCGGGCAAGATGGGAAGGTCATAGCAGGAGGTCTTGTTTCTCAGAGTCAAAGCTCTTGCAGAGTACTGTGGACCTCTGTGGTCCCCAGCTCTTAGGCTGTTTTCTCAGGCTCACAGTTGTGGGGCAGCACTGCTAAGGGGATATTCCAGGCCAGAGACTCCAAGGTATGCAGCATCTTAGGCCAGCTGGCTTGCCTTGCTGCTATATTCTTGAATAAACATCTTCGGAAGGCAGTTGGTGTGGAAATCTGGAAGCTGGAGTGCCCAGACTTGTGGCACAGACCCAAACCTAATTGTGGTCCTACCCTACTAAATATACAGCTCTGTTAACTTCAGCCTGTCTTTCCACTAGAGGTTTCTGCCAGCAAAGCTGTCGATCAGGAATGTGATGTGATTTCTTACAGACAAAGCAGCAGAAATCCATGGGGAAATCTTAGTTATACTGGAAGAAAAAAAATGCTTTATTACTAATATAGCTGATTTTGTTCACATGGCTTTAGTATCATCATTGACAAAGTTATGCCTTAATATTTACTCGTAGAGGATTACTCGATAGTAGACAACCCCAGAAAGAGAAACAATGCTTCCTCTGCCAAGAGAAGAAAAAAGTAAGCCTATTTAAAGATTAGCAGCCTTGAAAACTCAGAGAAGAGCATTTTGTGTTGTTTGTATTGCGTTCAGAAGTTGAAGTTCAGCATACAAATCACAGGAGAAAATGCCTAGAAAATAGGTACCTCTTGTCCTGGTGTCTCCTGGACTTTGTATTCACCTACAAAACAGTCTGAGTTGCACATTCCACTTAATAAACTGTAGCTCCATACACAAGATGTGCAGCTGAATGCTCCCTTCCCTAGAAAGGCAAATAAAACAACAATATTACAAGAGGAAAAACTGTCACCTAACTTCTTTCAAAAATTATACTGACCACTGACACCAAAGAAGAGGGTATTTGTCAACAGCAAGAATCAGCAGTGAGGAGTTCAGCATTAGGAGGCTGGTATTAGAAAGAGCTGGGGCCTAGTCTTGAGGTTTTATGTGCCCACAAAGTGTATTTCTTATGTGTTTTGATATTCATGAAAAGCTGATTTGGGAATCAGTTGTATAGGCAAGTTCCGACACATTCAGGAAAATCAATTAGGTCAGCAGACTGAAGCAAAATTGTGGGAAACCTTGGCCAAATGCCATCCTTCACAAAATCAATACTTTTTAGGCCTGCTAGCTAACCCTTTTCAAACCACAATGAATTAAGGTATGTTTATGTTTGAATAGCAAAGTAAATTCTTTAGTTGCATAGGAAAAAAATTCTTTGCTAGGTCCAAACAGAGCATCATATGCACTTTGTGTGTTGGAGACTCTTTCTGAAGACACATGCTACACGCAGTATCTCTGTGAAACATTGTAGTGAAGGGTTTGTCCTACATGTTAAGATGCACCTGTCCATTTCCCTGCAACTAGGCATTTTCTGCCACTGTCTGAAAGGAAGAAAATGGAAATGCAAGTAGTTCATGTTAGAAGCAGTTAAATAGGTGAAGTTAGCAATCTTCTATAACCCAGTGAATTTACTGTGTGATTTTTCTGAGCAGTGCAGGATTTGTCTTCCTGCTCTTGAGAAACAAGAGGCATCACAACACTTCTTTGCTTGTACATCAGCAATGCAGATGCATTTCAGAACACCTACAGGTTTGCTGTTTAGAAGGACTGGCTTGTGTTTCATCTCAGGGTCTCTGTAATTACGACAGAAAATCTGTCCTGTAGTATTTATCCCAAATAAAGTAAAGATCAATGGATGTAGTCTGTAAATTAAAATGGCTATCTTTTTGTCCCAAATCCAAGCCAAAATATTTGTTATTTGTTATAATGTTGTAATACAATTACATTTTAATAGTTCTTGAAGGTGGCTTCACTCTGAGTTATTTCCACAATTTTAAATATTGCTATGTTGCAATTAGCCATCTGTGCTATCCAGTATCCAAAATGAATTTTGTATGTTGCAATATGGTGTGGTCTAAGCTGCAGGGTGGCACCTGTTAGCTATCATCTGATGCTGTTCAGATAGAATAGGACACCAAATAGATCTAAGGGGATTAATGCTGCTTGCTTCAGAATTGGATGAATTAGGAAAAAGAAGAAACTGAATATGTAAGTGTGTCACGGAACAAAACAGATGGTCTCTCAAAGTTAACTTTGAAAAATACTTAACAATATTAAAAGCAGCAGACATCAGTGCTTTTTGTTTGCTTGTTTGTTTTTCACCCAAAAAATAGGCTTTGTGGCCTTATTGTTTAAAAATAGGCTTTGTGGCCTTATTGTTATCTTAAGTGTTGTTGGCTGTTGATTTTCTACTCTTCCCTTTGCAGACTGTAACGATGTGTGGTTGGATTGAGGTTCCTTGGCTTTCACAGAGTAACACATAGTAGGACAGCTCAAAGGGTGAGATATTATTCAGTCATTATTCAGTGTTTGTGCGAGAACCGAGGTCCAGCTCTATAATCAAGAGAGCCCTTTTTTTTTAAGTTGGTGAGCATCTTTGTGAGAGGCCTAGCTGACGGAAACTTCATTACCATTGTCAGTTTGTTTCTCTTCACTGACTTGGCGCTGGGACTCGCTCTCAGCCCTCCCCGTGAGGGTCTGCCTTTACGCTTGCAGTCTGTGGCTGGAGGCAGCCCTGCGGGGAGCTTGGCAGGAATTCATATCCTTGCTTTGATCTCGATCAATCAATACTCTAAAAGTAAGGCGGCAGCATGGAGCAGCCAGTGCAGCAAGACATCCAGGGCCAGGGAGAGCCTGGCAGCCGCAGGGGAGTTCTGCGTCACCCACTGCAGCTACTTAGGTCATGGACAGGTTGGTAGCGCTGTACGTGGTATGTCTCTTTGTGAAGTGTTTCCAAATCTTGGAGCAAGAGTAAAAAAAAAAAAAAAGAAGAGATGGCAGGTGTTTTGATAATCCTTGGCAGGTGTTTTAATAACCTTTTTTTTGGTCATAGTGGAGTGTATGCTTTTACCTTCACAAGTTCGGCAGGAAGGGTGGCATCTTTCACAGACGTTGTTGTCCTTGCTTTCGTAGTAATACTCAGGACAAGAGCTAACGCATTCGTTCTTGGAGCGCAACAGGTAGAAATATGTATCACAGAAAAGGCAGTCTGTGGGTTGAGGCCCCATACACTCCTTACAGCCCTTGTGGCATCTCTCACATGATCCAGTGGAGTTTTGTGCAAAATATCTGAAATAGATCAGATAGCCATGGCTTTGCATAAAGCCTAGCAGTGACAGGAAAACAAAAACATCCTTCATCCTTAGCTTTTACTGTGATTGCATCGATGTATAAAAGTGATATTGATGTGATCACAGTAAACATTTGCAATCTCAGTGAAAAGAGAATTAATTTCATTTAATTCCCCTTGGCCATTGGAATTCAGCTATAAAACAAGACTTTGTAAACTGAGGGTGTATATAGCAAGACTTTCTAAAATCTAGGGTGAATTCAGACACAAAGTAAATAATAAATAAATAGGCAGGGCTCAGAAAACCTCAACTCTGTTTTGGCTCTGCAAGAGATATCTTGGAGATGCTGGGTAAGCACTGAATTCCTAACTGCTCCCGATGACCTGCTGTCAGATGGAAATTCAGAAATTTCATATTTCCTTTCAGTGCACAAACAGGCTTATCCAAAGGATACCAGCAGAGGAACAGTGTTCATCTCAGTTGTGCTGTCAGAGAAAAAGAGGAATAGCTGCACTGTGGTTTTTTTGAGATGTGGTCATTACAGACTTCCAATTTAATAGGATGATAACTCAATTTAACAGCCAGCGTGATTGTACTGTACTGCAAAATGAAATGGACCTGAACCAGGAATCATAGGTCCACTTCCCAAATTTGAATTTCTGAGACATATTCACTAGAGCACACTGAATTAATATTTTGAAATTAAATGGACTCATATTAATGAAGTTGCCATCTAGAATTATGAGTCCTCAGTTAAAAGGTGTTTTAATGGTTGGTTTTATTATGATCCATTATAAACATTCACTCAATGCAAAACAAAAGTAACCTCATCCGAACCTCAGGTTAAGTGAAGGCTGCAAGGGGGCTTGAAGGAAGTTATGCTGCTTCCTGTGTTCAAGCTGGCTAACAGATAACTTAGTGTATTTATTCTGCTTCACACTGTTCTGTATAAATATAACCTAAGAGCATCCTTAGAGTGTAAGAATGGCCACACCACATCAAGCTGGTCCCAATTTGGGCGCCAACTTTACAGTTTTCTACTGTGAGGGGAGGTTTTCCACCGTCTCTGTACTGGGCAACATAAGAATTTTTCACCTGAAAATAGAATTCAGTTCTATTTCACTCTGAAGTAGAATAGGGCAGAGTGATCCAATTTCTAAGCTTTTCCTGTGATGTAGCTCTTAGCTAAAGATCTTGGACCTTACCCTGCTGGACACTGGTTTATGCATCCTTTTCCAAGTCTGTACCAGCCTGGTTTGCAGGAAAGGCACTGTGAGCTGTGTTTTCCAGTGCAAGTGACACAGGCGCTGTGGCATGGGGAACATTGTCGCTCATCACTGTCAACATAATACCCAGCTGGGCATGTTTCAACACAGGTTGTATCTGCACAGACAACAATGCAGAGTAACACATCGTATTTAGTATTTGCTGCTATAAAACATCTCATACAGCTGTGCTAGAGCAAACTCTCTAACAGGAGATGCTGTTAGAGCACGTGCCAGAACAAGAAAAGAGAATGTTAGGATGTAGTAGTTATTTTTTGTTTCTTCTAAGTCTTGTCAGTTCATTAGTCCTCATTTCTGCGTTTTATGTACATTAGCAGGCTCTTCAGAACAGATAATTTTTTATCTTTGGGAAATATAAATGCATAATACATAATAATGTATCACAGCTGCTGTGATTTCTTTCAGAATATACAAAAGAAGAAATAGTAATTAAGAAACTTTCTATATGCATTGCCATTTTCCATAGGTTTCACTCTAAGCGTCAGCCTCATTGCATTCTGTGTATATGACAAATCTCATGGTAAATATGAGATTTAATGACATTTTTTCATTGATCTTTACCCCTGTCTGTGGCTGCTGCTTTATGTTATGGGAATAAATGCCTGTAATGCCGCCAAATGTACCAGGTACATCCCACTCTCTTGAATGAGAAGTTAGGACTGATGCAACTAACTGCAAGTGCATCAAGCTAAAAGAGCAGTGATTACTCATTAGTAGCTTGTACTCATTATCTAGCTTGTCTTTATAGTTTTGGTTCTCGGGTTGCAACTGTGCAAAGGGAGATAGTTCCCCTTATTTCTATTTTCCTTGCAATTCTTTCTCCACTCCAGGATGTTTATTTACATACTTCCATCAACTTTACCAGTTGTAATGGTGCAAAGCAGCTGAGTGTGTTGATAAAAAAGACAGGTCTGATGCAAGACCTTAGAAAATTAAGAATGCAAAATCTGCATCAGAATTAGACTCAAGAAGCTGAGGTTCAGTTTTAATTCAAACTCCCTTTAGATTTTTCCTGCATGAAAGATCGTTTTAATAATTTTTTCTCCCAATTATTTTCTAAAATTTTTGTTTGCGTTTTAAAGAATATGCAAAGAAGTAAAGTTTAAGTTCTGGGATTTTATACTTTTTACCAATTTGTTTCTGAGACAATACAGTCTTTTGCTCCAAAGTCAGAAAAGTAGTTTTGCACCTCAGCCATTCACTAGATACTGACCTAGTGATCCATGAACAACTTTTTAACAGCTCTGCTTAAAGAAAGCTCTGAGCTTTCTTTGCTCATCAGATCTCTGCAGGGATTAAACAAGCCAACATGAAAATGTGAACTCTTTGTGTGTACATTAAAAAAAAAAAAAAAAGCTGACGATATCCCTCTTGTCTTTCTAAATTCTTTGTAGGAAACATCAGGAACTGAACATACCAAGCATAAAGTTTTGCTTAGCCATGGAGTTTGTTGCTACTTAGAAGTCCTGCTTTGGCCCCAGTGAGTGGCAAGCCCACTCTCACAAAGAGTTTCCGCAGAAGTAATTATCTCTGCACAAGTTATCTACTTCTCAGGTCAACTTTTCAATATTTAGATTGGCTTAAGCAGCCCTAGATGTTTCATAAATGTGGCAGAAACTTGCCTATTTCATGCTCTCAGTGCAGAATAAAATCTAGAGGCAGGAGCAAGACACTTACTGAGAAGATAGCGGTTATTCACACAGCTAATACACTGGTGTTCAGTGGGTCCTGAGCAGTGGAAGCATTTCTTATGACAAGGCTTGCAGGTCTGAGTTTTCTCAACGTAGTACTCAGTGTGAGAGCAGTATCCAGATGCCACACAGTGCCCATCATAGTTCAGCGTCAGGCCATTTCTGCAAGTAAGGCAGGCAGTGGAGGAAGAACAAGTCTGGCATGTCCTATTGCATGCTGAAATGGACAAACAGTAGGAATGTCACCATTTCTTGTTGCATTTCAGATTATTGTTTCAACTTTAATTTTGCAAGGAGCAGCCATCAACTCAGGATGAGAGGCTGAGGGAAGCGGTAGCTCTGCTTCTGCATAGTCAAACATTTTACTGTTTTCAATCTTACACAGCCAGTTCCTTAGGTTTTCTTTTGCACTGGCACTGCTTTTGCTGAGCAGTGGTTTTCAACATATTGTCTCCAGGAACACTCAGCACTTTACCAGAGTGGTTGCCCGTAACATTAAATACATCTAGCTTTGCTACCTCCCTCTCAGCTTTCTCCAATTTTTGCTGTGCTAAGCTACTCCTTGTTATTTTTCTGCATTAGCTATCTCCTCCGTTTCCAGGACACCGATAGCGACATTAGCCGGCACACGCAGGCCCTTTTGGGATAGTCTTTAACCCATACCCACTTGTATCTCAATACCGTTCTGGGGAAAACAACAGCTGCCAACCTTGGCAGTCTTTAGTGGCTTCTTCATAGTAAGTCCCTTCAGGGCATTCTTCAAAACAAATGCCACTGTAGAGGACAAAGAAGTCGATGGCACACTCAGTGCAGTCGTCCGAGTCCGGCCCATCACAATCCTTGCAGTCTGTGTGGCAGGGAAAGCAGTGCTTGTCTTCAGCATAGAAGTGAGAAGGGCAGTCCTGCACACACTGCCCCTCGTGCAGGAAGAACTCGTGCATGCACTCTACAGAGAACAGCAAACAACAGGTAAGCCAAGGGGCAGCAAATTCTGACCTCTGTAAGTGAGGGAGTGAAGAAACCCTAGAAAACCATAACTCCTGCAGTGCCTGTCATAACAGGAGGTAAGAGGACAGCTTGGGAAGGTAGAGCTTTCTTTTTCAACGCTTTCCCCTCCAAACTGCCCGTAACGGCCCAACCCTCACACAGCATCTTCTGTGTTACATTAAGAGACTGAGAAGCCAAGTCACCTGTTCAGCTTTGCTGATATTAACCAAACTATGCTGCCACTGAATACAGGTGGACTTCTGCTGAGATATTATATCTGCATTATGAACTTGCTGCAAGATCAGGGATGTCCACATCTGAAGGTTTTTTTTTTGTTTTATTATTAAAATACGAGTCTGGCTGGGATATATGGACCTGAATGTTTGTCTTTGCATAGAGCTGGGGTTCAGCTGCTAATTTTATTATGAGTACTTGGTTTAATAGGTTTATGATTTTTTTTTATCTTATCCATGTTTATGTTTCCAGAACGGCTTGCTCAATATTAACTATCCTGGAAATTTTTGTGGGGACATTCAGACTCACCAGGATATCCAAGGCTTTCCTAATACGTTTCATTACAGAGATGTCATTCTCTACCATAAGTAGTCATTTGCAAAAATGGTGAAGAGATGTAAAGTTCAACAAAATTAGGAAAGAAACATTCTGTATTTCACATTGGTGTAAATGTGTATGCAAGTGTTTAGGCATGGATACACTAGGTCAGAAATAAAATCAAACCTGTAGGAATCTCCCAGGGACAACAGGAACAGGCAAAGCAATGTGAAATTTTTACAGATTAATGGTTTAGACTGAGTCTCATCATAAAGCACTGATTGCTTAGCCTCTATCTTAGAGGTTAGCAATGATATATACATCCATTTTTTAATTTTTGCTCATTACAGAACTTCTTTTCAGATCTGTGTTTCTGTCAGTCTGTCTCTAGACAGATCCAGATGGGATTTTAGCCAAGTCAAGACCAGTTCTTTATAATACCTTTGCATGTTTGATTGTGAATGCACTCCTGACACATTTCAGGGCAGTGTTTGCAGATTCCTTCAGAGGCAAAATGCTTCTCTGAACAGGTAGGTTTACATTTCCAGTGCTCCAGAAGCAAAGGACTTTTACAGGACAGGCATTTGGTTGCACTTCCCATGCATGTCTTACAGGATCCACTGCATTCCTTGCAAGTCTTAGAATCATTAAAATATCCCCTATTGAATGAAAACAAACACAAAGCAAACTGCTGGTCAATGTATAGTTATCAAACAGTCCAGACTATAAGAATTATGAGTATATATGAGACTTTCCCAACACACACATTTTAGTGGAGCAAACAGGTTTCTCACGCAATTTGTTGCCTATCCTCCACTTACATCCCTTCTGTCTGTGAGCAGAAAATGTGCATGGTTAGTGCTATGAAGGGAGTCTGGCCTTCCTTTGTTCTTGTACCTACTCTAAGGGATGTTGGACTTTCTTTCTTGCTCATTTCTTTATTTTCCCCTTATATAAGATAGGAAGATCTATAATGTTTGGGAAAAGAAAGATGCAATCTCTAGTCTTGCACAGTAGACCCTCAACAGTGATATCAGGGAAAGACAGAAAAGTATAACCTCAGTGGCCCTAGAGGGGAGAAAGAGAAGAGAAAACCCTGGAGTGTGAAGGCTGGGAAGAATAAGGGGGGACTGGGATTAAAAAAACCCAACAAAGCTAGGATGCTTAACTAGTACGTGTGTTTAGTGACAGCAATCTAGAGAAAGTGAAGAGGGAGCATGTTTTACTGGTATCTGTGGTGTGAAAGCAACTGTAGACAACCACAGCTGGGACTATTAGTCATAAAGAAAATGTAGGAAAAAATTGCACCTATATTTCAGGAGAAGAGGGATAAAAGGAGAGGCGGAATGCAATCCAATCTGCCTACACTCTCAAACCCAAAATGTTAGAAAGTTGAAGGACAAGCAAGTCCACATTTTGAGATGATTGCTAATCATATGTATACAGCCATTGATGAAAACTAAGGAAGAAGTTGACATAGAAAGTAGTCCCAGAACGTGTACTTCACATTAACAAGCTCATTCTTCCCTGTAGAGGGTGCTTCTCTTTTCCTTCTTGGAGAGCATCTTTTCAAAGAAAGGCTGGGGAGATGCATTAGGAGCAAGGTTAGAGAAAAGATAAGAGCTGTGCCTGCCATCTATTCTCATCTTTTTTTTTTTTTCTCCTAACCTTTTTCATGATCCTGCATCTATTTCTCACAGTCCTGTCTTCTTCTCTTGTTCCAGTCTTGAGTACTCTGCTAGCCCAGTCTTTCAAAATCCTCTCTCAGAAATTATCAGTGCAGCAAGTCAACCCTTTCCATCCCCTACAGCATGTCCCAAAACTCAAAAAAAACCTAAAAAAAATCTCATATAATCCTCTGCTCCAGTGGAGAGTAGTTATGCCTCAGGAACTTTGCCTCAGAGGCTGAAACCAGAATTTAAGTCTGGTGGACTTTGCTGAATGATGTCTGGGAAGCCATTATTTATACTCTGGAATTTGGAAAAAAGGGGGATAATAACAGCTGAAAAGACTAGTGAGATATGAAAAGGTTTAATTTTGTTATACTGTGTGGGATGTGGGGAATGAGTACTAAGAACAAACATATTAATGCCAAAACATTATCTTTGCATGTATGCCACAATTTCTGATATTAAAAGTTGTTTCTGGACTGCAGTGGGCTTTAGTGCAATTACTTTGCATTTACTGTAACATTTGATGATCAGAATCTGTTCCACTGGCCCTTACTGACTTATTTGACAAAGTTAGCAGGGAAGTACTGCCAGGGAATTTGTACTGATGGTAAGAAAAGCAGGAGCTGCACATTTTTCTAAAGAAAAAGGTTAACCAAGCAAGATCTTCATACTGCATAGCACAGATTTTATCTGTATATATAGGTATGATGAATGCTGATGAAAAAAGCACAGAAACAGGAGAACCTGATCTACTCAAGTGCCTGATCTAATATCCATCGCAGTCAAATGGGAATCTTTCTTTCTGAATTCCATTTATTACAGGAAAAAGTAAAGAATATAAGCCAAAGAGAGAAATACATCACTAAGTACTATATTTCCCTATCAGGACTCCGATACATCCACTTTCTGGCTTCACACCCTGCTCTGTACTACTTTGAGGAAGGAACAAGTTAGGAGAATGACTAGAGGCTTATTTTCAGTTACCATAAAGAACCATCCTGAAGTACCATGGTCTTATTGAAGTCAATGGGAGCTGTACTATCTGTCATAGGATTTCATGCCTATTTTCACTTTTGATTTTTCACTTTTTCTCTAGGCAAGAGAAGATGCTGTTTATTCAGGCCAGCTGAAAATGGCTTTTATCTTGTGGTAGTTTTTGGTAGCCTAGGTTACATTAAGGTCTCTGTTGAAAGGTTTATAATGGATCTGAACTTTGAAGAGAAGGAGCACAGTGAGAAAATAAGGAGCAGTTATCCAACAGGAGT
>NW_008825114.1:7148431-7152035 GCF_000699105.1 Pygoscelis adeliae
GCCTGACACTTCTGACAGTGCCAGTGGTCGGAGCACATCTCACAGCCATCCATGCACATCTCGCACTTTCCACTTGCAACATTGCCAAAAGTTTTTTGTGGGCACAGAGAAACACAGGTATCATGGAAAAGAAATTTTCCTGGCAAAAGAGCAACCCCGGTGGGGAAAGGCACCAATTAGAAATGTATTTAAAGGATTCCTGCCTTGGATGGCTATAAAAAAAGCTTTCAACTTTCTCAAAATTTAACTTTTTGATGCTTAAAAACATGAATAAAACATTCTTTAAGCCATTTCCCAAAGTAGTTTGCTCGACCTTCACTGAAATGTAAGGTTAGAAGGAATCACCAGGATTATCTAGTACATCTTCCTGAATAAATCCCTATTCAGTAATTCCTGTGTCATGTCTACAGCTTTTCATTGAAAAGAAAGAAAAGGAATAACATCCACCTAACAATTTTTTTACCTGTATTGCCAAGGCATGTGCTTAATTCCTAGCTGATGCCTGACTTCAGCTGGCAATTATCTGATTACCTGCCTATGCTTTAAGCTGTCAAAGAACTTTCTAGTGACCATTGATGAAAATATTCCCTGGAAGTGTGTAGGATACAGAATATTTTAGCCTCTTGCAAAATTTACCCAAAGAAGCTGAAGTCTCTTACCTTCTGGACACGAAGTACATACGTCAGCAGATTTCTCACAGGTTCTACAGGAAGGGTCACAGGACTGCAATTTGTTTTCTGCATCTGGGATGAAAGGAAAAAAAATTCCTTTTTTTTACTATCTTATAGGCTTTTTTTGTTAGTTTCCCCTCCCTTTAGGAGGGCCATTTCCTATGGCTTTTTCTAAGCTGTTTCAAAAACGTAGCTCTGTGAATTTTTGGAACTCACAAAGTTGAAGACCTTGACGATTTTGTTCAACTCCACTCTCTTAAATGATAAGTTAAGAGCTGTAATAAAGGAAATTATAAATGTTATCCTGAGATTCACTAAGGCACTGTTCTGGACTGCTCATCGTAAATGAGAACAGTAATCTATCTTAATAATGTTAGTTTCAATGTAGTGCTTCAAAACCAAATCCAGATCTGTAATCCTAATAGATTGCAAACAGGAACAGCCAGAAAGTATGTGGATTTGGGTTACTTGGTGTAGTGAGGTATTTTCATGGAGATTTTGTACTAGCTGGTTGCAGAACACCATTACCCTGTGACTAAGAGAGAAAACTGAGTAGGAAGGAGAGAGAAATGAGTGTTTGGAAAGAAAATCTGTTAAATAGTTCTCCCCAAAACTGTTGCCAGCTATTTCCCTCCAAAAGGAAGAGTCTGATGTCTGTCAAATGGAGTTTTTATGCCTGTGGTTTGGTTATGCTTTGCATACACTTTATTCAATGTGTTAGCTCTAAAATGACAAGGAGATTCAAGGATCATAATTGATAAAGAGAAAGTCTGCCGTCCAATGTGATAGGTTTCAGCATGCAGCTGTGTATTTTGATCCAAGCAACTATAACAATGGCTAAATGGATGTCTGATGAAAAAGTAATTGTGGGCCAGCGGACAGAAGACAATAGTCTTTTGATTTTGCTGAAAATAAAAAATAAATAATAAATTGGAAGTTGGTTGCAGGGTGAGCTTTGCACCTTAGTTAGCACATCCAGCTCATCCTGCCAATTAAAAATGTATGATTTCTGGAAGTCAATGACTGGCTGACAGTATCCATTAGCTACATGCAGCATATCACTACACTTTTTTGTTCTGCTTGTTATGGCAAGGTAGTTTAAAATGTTGACATTTTGAATGAAAGTCATGAAAGCAAATGCTTTGAGTAAAAAGAGGAAGGAGGAGAACAGGAGAATTATATAGAGCCCTTTCCCACAGGGGGAAATGGTGGGCATTTTGTTAAGCAGAGGGGCACTCGGTAGAAATGTGGGTATGTGCATAACATGGCACAGGGGCAGAAGAAGGAGGAATAATAATAAAAATGTTAATAATTATTATTTATAACAGTACTGCTAAATGAGCTGAGCCATAGCTATCTCAGTGAAAGAAATTAGGTCTGCATTCAATGTGGCTAGGAGATGGCCTATAACAATACGTCACATCCACATGTGACTCTACCAGCAGCTCAGAACATCTTAAAAACTGTCTGTGCTAAAAAATCTCTCAATGTGCTGACCCTGGCTAGAACAAGAACAACTCAGGAGGGTCCTGGGGCAGCACAGCAGAGCAAAACCTGGCTGTTTAACAGTAGGGCACTCAGGAAGGACATGATTAGTCATTCTTTGCCAGGACTACTTGTGAATACTCCTTGCACAGGGTAGCAAAGGCCTGTACTGTTGCAACTCTTGTTGGTAACTGGCACAATACTAAGCAGCTCCAGATATAACAGGAGATTAGGAGAGTTTTCCTCATCATCACCCTTCTGGCTATAGCATCTCTTCCCTCCCTGAGCAGGGGCCCAAGAGTGTTTGCAGGGTCCGCAGGATAATGTACATGACAGAAGCAAGCTCCACAGTATCAAGGTGAATGTGGATTGTGACAGTCCACACTGGAGACTGGGTGTGCACAGTCAGAGGCCAGTGGATGAAGTATTAGACCCTTGTGTACACCCTGCAAGACAGCAAACATCTTTAGCATTGGCTTTAGTAGCCAGAAGTGTTGATGGCCATGGTGAGCCAGAGACCCATCAAGGACCAAGACAGGTGGGGACAGTATTTTGGTAAGTACAACCTGAAGACAATTTTCAACTCCAAAGGTACAGCGGCCTTCTGGAGGTAGAAAATGCCTGAAACTGAATTTTGAGATGTGCAGCCTCAAGCACTGATAAACAACTGACGTAAACCCCCTGGGTTTGAATACACAGGAAGGCTGCGTCACCTTCATGACTTCATATTGACCATAGCTGAAGCTAAGGGGTGTATTATCAGGTAATCATCAGTGTGCAAAAATGAAAACCTCTGGAAAAGCTCTTTGGAAAGACAAGAATAAGTGAGGAAGGTACAGAGTCCCTGGCTTGTGGAAGAAGAAAAGGTGGAAGTGGTGTATAAGCTTCAGGAGCCCCAAAGGTCGGGGGGGAGGGATTGACTATTAAGTAATCTCTGAAGTTGCAGGGGTGGGAGCACAGGGGTAGGTATTGATGAAGGACTGTAGAGAAGGAGACCTCAGTGTATCAAGTGAGTTCGGTGCTACCTAAAGCAGCAATGAAGTGCCCCATCTTCTGGTATCAACAGTGTAATTGGGGCCTCAGTGCTGGGGCTCTTTGCAATCCTGCTGCTGGGGAGACAGTTGTCAGATTCATTGAATATTTAGGGTGAAAGGAGGTTTCTTGAAAATCCTGATTAGGTTCTGTACTTTGCACTATCTGTGTCTAAGTTATATATTTACATATAGATTAATAGTCACATAGTTTAGGGATTGAAGAACTAGAGTTACAAAGTAATTTTAAAATAGTGTTTTTAGTTGTCTGTAAGTTTTGTCCTTCTTGAGGAGAATGAGCATTTTGTTCTGTTTTTCTTAGCCCTTTTAAGTGTGTGGATGTGGATATCTTGTAAGGCTTTCTGCAATAGCAGGTCCTATGAGTTTAGGTCCTTTCTGTCTCTTGCTGACATATTT
>NW_008825114.1:7152046-7159597 GCF_000699105.1 Pygoscelis adeliae
GCTGAAGATCTCTTTTCTATATTTCAGGTTACAACATGCTGTTCCAAGAGGATTCTACTATGTTTAAATGCCTGAGTGTAGAGGGAAGTTTGAGTCTCTCTCAAGCCTCTAGATGTACCTAACCATATATCACACAAGTGTTTTCAGTTTGCTTATTCAAATAATCCTCAAAGTAACGTGCTGGTGACCATTGCTTACTTTTGTGAGACGCACAAGATTTTTTTGGAGAGACTACTCCTTAGCTTCATGTTTTTTCCTGACTCTTCATTATTGAACAAATCCTTAAAGAGTGTCCTTCTTGATGTAATTTGTAAGAATATAAGGAATACTCTGGAAAAGCTGGATGTTTGGTGTTAATAGATTTTCTATTCTCCTATCCTTAAATATGCAGACCTTCTCTCTTTTTCTGAGAGATATCCCCGCTGGCCTGCAAATCCTAAGATTTTTCCCCTTTAGAGACTAGTCATTTGGCATTCTCTGAAAAAGAACATTGAATAATTGATGATATATTGCACAGCCATGTAGTTTTTAATTAATGTTTTTCACTTTGCCTCTAGAACCTTGGCCGAAAGAAAGACCATCTGTTTCTGATGTCTGCCTGCAGTTGCACATCCTCTGTTCCTCCATCAATTGCTTTGACAAACCTTCAGAATTTGTCAAGGCAAACTTCTGATTTTCCCACTAAAAATGTCATTGGCCTTTTTCTAAATATGCAGTAAATAACACAAATTTTCATTTCCCTTTTTAGCAGCTTTGCATCCAGCTACTTTACCCTGGCTTATGTTTTATTTTTTTAAAATCCCTGCTGGGTAGTTTTAAGTGCTGTAATTTAATACCAGTTATGTGTGTGAAGAAGCAAGCCAGAAATATTACTGAAGTATGTGTTGCCAGGGGAAAAGGACCTTGATCCTGGCAAGAGAGTTGGTGTAATATAAAAAATAAATAGCAGAAAGGTAATGTTAAGCAGAGAAGTTGTTAACTACCGCTGAAGAATGTTTAAACGAGCTCATTGTTTCAAAAACATTTCAAGCCTTACAATTAAAAATAAAGATCTTTTTCGGTGAAGTACTTTCTATTTCCATTTAATCCTCGCCCCTTTGGCAGCGTTTGTTGTTTTCTGTAATACTTACTAGTCACCACCAGAGGGGAACGTACACAAGCAATTGGGCTTCTGATAGTTGGCACGGCAGACAACCTTTAGCTTTCCAGTCAAATATAACCGCTTAAATGCCCCAACTTTAGTATCGACAGAAGAAATCTTACAATTAATTTTTTTTTTTTAAATTCTGGACAGTTAAAACGAGTTTGTCCTGTGATAAAGCTGTTACTGACTGGAAATAAGCTTTCATTTACTAAAAAAACCCCCAACACATGTTCAGAATAATGTGAAGTTTTTAAATGTAATTTTCTTGCATAGCAAAAAGTTCCCTAAATGGGCAAATGTGATGCAAGAGATTTGTTTACAGAAACCTGTGCACACTACTTCCAATAATGTAGCCAGAGCTTTCCAAAGAATAGCCTTACAAAGCTGAATAATGGTCATGTATTTCCTTGGTCTTTGGACTGATTATAAATGGAAAGCTTGGTTTTAGCTGTTGGGTTGTATTTTGCTTTCCCCTAAAGGATGCCATTCTGTACTTGAGGATCCAACAAGCTTTCCTATAAAATTTCAGTCTATAGCTCTTATGGCTGCAAATGAAACTTGTAGGTGTAGAAGCTATAAGTCTATCATACAGAGTTGTAAACCACCCATAATCTAGAAGTGGGATGTTGACTCTGAAAAAGCACTGTATTCTATTATTATACTGTTCTGCCCTTCTTTTTTTAAAGGCCAAAACATATGACCTTTTCAGACCTACTGAGTTGTTTTTATCCTGCCATTTATATTTTCTTGGGTTTTTTTTTCCCAAACAAAACCACGTTCTACTTAAACTCTATTCAGCCAGAACCTGACTCAATGTCACATCGATTCTTGTGTCTTTGTCAGAATGAGTAACAACTTTGACATACACCCAGCTCAGTCTCTCCTATTTCTTTCTAGAAACTGAGAAACTGAATCAGACTGTGCCATTTCTTGAGCTAAGGTTTACTGCAGCTCTGAAGCTACCATAATGCTCTTGCCCATTCAGTCTGTTCAAGGGATTATCAAACTGGATGGGTGGGGGGAAGACTGGAAAATATTTTTTTTTTTTTATTTTCTTATCTCATTTGGGCTTGTGCAAAATGAATGAGACAATGGCAGAGTTTCTTGAGACCTAGTACTGTAAGACTTTTAGCTGTGAACCCAAACTGAATTAAGGAAAAAATGAGTGAAATTCTAGCTCCATTTAACACAATGTCCCCATATTTCCTTTCTTTTTACTTAAGTGATCTTACTTTGAGCTCCCAGAATTTTTTGATCTGATTTTACAGAAAGATTAAATGAGTTCTCAAAAATATTCAGGGTGAAAAACATAGGTCCATGTGGAAAGAAGTGTGGTCCTCTTCACGTGCTCACCACTTGTTCTGGAAAATGTAAAGTTCATTAAAAAAAACAACACGAAACCCTCTACAAAACCTGAGGACATATGAGCAGAGATATGGCCATATCTAAAGCAACATGCCTTTTAATATAATAACATTTGAAGTACCTTATGGTCCCGCCTTAATTTCATTTAAACACACAACTGCATTATAAAAGTTTTTATTAGTATATTCTCATCCTCTTTGTGCTATCAATCTTGCTGTCTCTACCCACTCCTTATCGACAATGGATATTTATGCCAGGTAGTACAAGCAGTAAGTGTTCAGATGAATAAAAGTTGGCTTATTTTCTTCATTTTAAATCTTATTTATTCACGCTTTTCTATGAGTAAAAGGAGGACTTAAAAACTTGTATTTTTAAGTTGCTATCATAGAATCATAGAATCATTTAGGTTGGAAAAAACCTTTAAGATCATCAAGTCCAATCAATCTAGCACTGCCAAGTCCACCACTAAACCATGTCCCTAAGAGCCTCATCTGCACGTCTTTTAAATACCTCCAGGGATGGTGACTCAACCACTTCCCTGGGCAGCCTGGTCCAATGTTTCACCACTTTTCCTTACATCCAATCTAAACCTCCCCTGGCGCAACTTGAGGCCATTTCCTCTCGTCCTTTCGCCAGTTACTTGGGAGAAGAGACCGACACCCACCTTGCTACAACCTCCTTTTAGGTAGTTGTAGAGAGCAATGAGGTCTCCCCTCAGCCTCCTTTTCTCCAGGCTAAACAACCCCAGCTCCCTCAGCCGCTCCTCATAAGGCTTGTTCTCCAGACCCCTCACCAGCCTCGTTGCCCTTCTCTGGACACGCTCCAGCACCTCAACGTCCTTCTTGTAGTGAGGGGCCCAAAACTGAACACAGTGTTCAAGGTGTGACCTCACCAGTGCCGCGTACAGGGGGACGATCACTTCCCTACTCCTGCTGGCCACACGATTTCTGATGTTATTAGCCTTCTTGGCCACCTGGGCACACTGCCGGTTCATATTCAGACAGCTCTCGACCAACACCCCCAGGTCCTTTTCCACTGGGCAGCTTTCCAGCCACTCTTCCCCAAGCCTGTAGCGTTGCAGGGGGTTGTTGTGGCTGAAGTGCAGGACGCGGCACTTGGCCTTGTTGAATCTCATGCAGTTGGCCTCGGCCCATCGATCCAGCCTGTCCAGGTCCCTCTGCAGAGCCTTCCTACCCTCGAGCAGATCAACACTGCCGCCCAACTTGGTGTCGTCTGCAAACTGACTGAGGGTGCAGTCAGCCCGCTCATCCAGATCATTGATAAAGGTATTAAACAGAACTGGCCCCAGTACTGAGCCCTGGGGAACACCGCTTGTGACCAGCTGTCAACTGGATTTAACTCCATTCACCACAAGTATCAGAGTAGCTCCCTGCATGCATTTGTAATACCAATAGGTTCTAGTTAGAAAGACATTGACTTCTACAAGGAGAGTATTTTTACAGTATATTTTATTGTCAGACCATGGCACAATTGCTGCAGTGAGGAATGCAGAAGGAAATGAAGTGCCATGGCTGTTTGTAACTGCAAGCATATTCCTTTTAGAAGGTGACCTGACTAGCTTTTACACTGTGTAGTGAGATGTGATTTGAATGTGATCCAGTTGAGATGCTACTTAGTTTGTTAGATTTTATTCTGCGTGTGGCACTGGCCTTGTGAAATTGATAGTCATGAATAAAAACACAAAAACAGGTTACGTATCTCCATGAGGTAATTACAATTACATAGACATGGTAACACATAATGAAACCAATATACATATGTAATAAAATACTAGACCTATCCCATTTTGAAGACTTACGTGAACTGTAAATTTAAGGAAACTATAGGAGTGCTGAGAAGTAAATCACAATCCCCAATAACCGTTAATTCCCAATCTAGTTATCTTGTAACAACCATAATATTACTTTACAAACAAATAGCTAGAATATGAAATTGGCATGCCGAAGAACATATGGGATAATGAATCATTTTTGCTTGCCTCTAGCAACCTGAAATTTCACATATGGATGATGCTTAAAAAGTCTCCTAACTCTTCCCATGATGCTCTAATTCTGCACTCTAAATGTCATAACATTTTCACATTTGGTAGACTATGACCTGTTCTCTCCTGATGCTTCCTCTACTGTCTTCTGCCCACCCCGTTCCTTTTTTTTTTCCCTTCCATATTCCAAGACCTTTATATGCATATCTGCATAGCTGCATTAAAGTCCTTTTAAATAATCCTTTTATAGACTGAATTATTGTTTTCTCTCAACCAGTACATTTTTACTGTTTTTGTTTTACTCTATGTTTAGGGAAAGGAAAATATGCAAGATGGATGCAGTTGGTCAATGGCTGCTTGTGGGAGGTTGCTCTTATTATTTGGGGTGGTATGTAATAGTAAACAGAACCAGCTGCTATTTAGCTGCGTAATTTACTACAGCATATATTATCTGCATGTAAAGAAGCACATATCACGTTTTGAGTCTGCATCAGAAACAGACCTCATTCCATACCCATTTTTTTCCTTTTGTACTTTTCAGAAGAGTGTGGTAGACTAAACCGTGTAACTGAGGAACGAATGAGTTTTTGGGGTACGGTATTTACCCTGAACAGGCAAAATGAAGACCTGATCATAACTTGCAAAATGTCTAATCCAGTTGAAAGGGGGTGTGTGTTCACTTGGTGAATCAAGCTTACACTAGTGTGTCTCCTGGCTTCCAAAGTAATTTCATCATCTGGTACATGAGATAAAATACAGATGTTTCACGCTAGAAATGCAGAGCTCAGTCTCTTTTTTCCCCCCCTTTCTTGGCTTGCCCTGTCTTTTTAAAAGCCTGGATAACAGACGTGGTCTGTTTCATTATTTCAGACCTGGATATGACTTATTAATGATTCCTGATATGTGTTGAACTGTTTGCCCAGCAGAGTATACCCCCAAAGTAAATATAATTTTAGAAAGTTGTTTTTTTTATAGAATGTTTTGGTTGTTGGAGTGTGTGCTTATCAAAATTCATAAGACTGGTCTATCATTTATCCCTGCATAAGAAATAGAAGTGAAAGTTTAAACATGAAAAAAAAGGTGTGTTCCACATTCACAAAGGTTTTAATCCTCACCTAGACGGAGTAGTCTCTCAAATTGCAAAGAAGCTCAGACTCTATGTTGGTTTCTCTGTGGCAGGCTCTGATGTGCTGCCCTTTAATTTATGTTAGCCTTGAAACCAAACAAAACAACAGTGTTTGTTTCCCAGAACTCACTTTGTCTGTTATGGTACATCAACACAGTCACTAAAACCACAGTGGAACCCACTGAATCCACGTGGCTGGAAAAGCCAAAGAGAAATGGCTTCATTATTTGTAAATACAGTTCAAGGTCTAATAACTCTCTGTTAGTAACATTTCTAAAGAAAAAATGTAAATAGCAGAGTAACGTGTTAAAAGCTGATGTAAACTGCCGGATTTGGAAATTTTGGCTATCTTCCTAGTTGTGTTGTCTTCCTGCATTGTCCGGAGCAGGGCACGTGCTGAGGATGGGCTTGGTGCGATCTCATCTTCATTCCCATGACAGGGGTGAAGTTGTTTGATCCTTGGCCCCCATGCCCAGCTCAATACCCCAAAGTGGGAGGACTAATAATTGTCTGGGCTGTATTCTTTAATTAGATTCTTTAATTGAGGCCACTGAAGGTCAGAGGCAGCTCTGTCATGGTGTTGCACCAGTGTGAATGTGTTGAGGACACTGAGCACCCAGTGGAAGAAGCATATATTGGTAAACAGGCAGAGAGGATGAGAGCCAAAAGCCAAATCTCAGCCACAGTCTTTCCCACAGTGGGCTGGTGAACAAACATGAAAGTATTTTAATATCCCCTGCAGAAGGGACAAGCTTCTTGGACCATGCCCATGCTGCATGACAGGCTACCCTTAGAAACTGAGTTTGATGACAGATGAGATGGAAGATCCTTATATTTTGCTAAGAAGAAGTAACCCTGGAGAAAATCCAAGTAGCTATAAACAAGCTAAAGAACAAAAAAAGTAAACTGGGATAAAATACCTGAAGATCTGTCCAGAGGAAGCAGTGAAAAACTTGGAAAGATGCCATGAGTTTGCACCCATGAATGAAAGAAAAAGTATTTTCTCTATCCCCATGATCTTCTTTAAAATAAATAATGGAAAAGAGGAGGCCCAACAGAAATGCTTAAGAAGATCTGGAAAGGGATCATTGTTCCAGGCCCAAGTAGTTTTTCTGTACAGGTCTGCCAGCCAGAATCCTCACTGACAGTAAGTTTCAAGGAGCACAGATAGGTTTTCATTTTGTCCATTCTTGAACTGATCCTATAGCATTGTTGAACAAAGCAATAAAAGACAGTGGCTGCCTCTCCTAAATTTTACTGGTTTTCAGAAAGCTTTTGACAATGAAGAAAATAATTGTAACAGATAGTGCAACTCTATTTGTTTTTCTTTTGTTTTCTTTTTTTTCTTTTTTTCTTTTAAAATTGTCCACACATTATCAGGGTGTGAAATGTACTGCAGTCTCTAACTAGGAACTACCCTGTTGGTGTGATGTACTGCTAGAGTTAAATGTGATTTGGTCCTGCCTGAATCCTCTATTTTTTGTTAAGGATCTTCAGTGTGGAACAAGAATTTCAAATATAGATGGCACAGTTGGAAATCTGGACTCAGCTGATATCTGCCTCTTGAATGCATAATCAAAAGAAATGAGTGAAAGAGTGATATTCTAGCCAAAAAGTCAACCATTTAGATGTTGTTTTTAATTAGCAAATGAAAATGACTGGTATGAGAACCAGATGATCCTACAGTATCTGAGCAAGAAACCTCACAAACTGTTGATAAATGTAGTTATTCAGGGTGTAACTTCAGTAAAGACAGTGACAACTTCATTAACGTTGTGACTTGAAGGTTACTACTGTTTGGAAGCCTACCCTGCTGAGAAAAGGCTCAAGATATCACCAAGTCCAACATCACTTTCTCAGCGGTTACATGGCACAGCTGCTGCCACACTGTGGGAATCCCAGCAAGTCTATCTC
>NW_008825114.1:7159632-7161342 GCF_000699105.1 Pygoscelis adeliae
TCGCCAGCTGCAGCAGCAATCCTGTGACTTGGGAGCAGTCATTAATGTTCAAGCTAGTACAGCTCTGAGAGGGATGTATCTTACAGTTCGAAATGCCCGTAAGTAAGGTGCATTTTAACTACTGAAAGGAAAGAGAAACAGTACGCAAGATAGAAAGAGGTTTCACAGCACAGCAATGCTGATATATACAGAACTGCATCAGCTGCCTGCTCAGAAGAAAAAAACTGACAATGAGTCACCTCATTTGACAGTGTGAGAAATAGATAACCAATAGATAGACCAAACTACACATGTGCTCTTTCCATGGCACTGATGTAGGTAGTCTCAAACTGAAAAAATACTTACTCATATGGATGAAACACGAGGAAATGCATGGAGGAGACCAACTTTCTATTAATATTTCTTCTTTTTAGGTCTCTCTGATCTTTTTGTGAAGTGAAGAAATGTTATTCCTTTTGATACAACATTTCTCCGTAGATAGGCAATGAATAGAAATGATCAATATTTTTTCTGAAAATATTCGTTAGTATATTTTAATTTTTAATGCAAGGTCATATAGATCTAAGGATAGCCATTTTTTGATGTGTTTGAGTCAAATAAAGACATAGGAATCAGAACAAAATTTGCATTTTATACAAAAAATAAAACTGGAAAGGATCTTAAGTAATCTAGTCTCCATTATTCCATTTGAAAGTCCCCTTTTTTCCAATGCCAAATCTAAAACTTCGTTTCTGGATTTTAAGTCCTGTTTAGCACACTTACAGAGACATGTTCTATTCCATTCTTCTTTGTGATTGTGTTCCTCTTAGCTTTCTCATTTAGTCCCAAGCCCCTCATTTATCTCAACATTTCACTGTAAATAATTTTTTCCCTAGATTTCTGGTAATCCTCACTGTTTCCTCTCTAATTGGTCCACTTGTTTCTTTAAACACTGTGCCCAAAATTGAACGTGTTTTTCGAGCTGATGCTTTACAACTATAAAGAGAGTGAAAGGATTATATGACACCAACTTTTCTCTTTGTTTACAGTGATCAGCAAAGCAGCTATTGAGAGGAAATTTTACCCTTTGTTGGAGGGTATGGCATACAAATAATTAAAAAGTGCCACTTGCAATCAAACTATTGAGATTGCACATGCTGCACAGGTTTCACTTAAAAAGAATGAATATTCATAGCAAATAGTTTTAATTTGTGTGCCGAGTGATAAATTCACCATTAGCACTGCCTCATTTGGTAACATAACCTATTCAATTGTACTTTATATAATTACGTAATGGGAAAAACAAATATTCTACTGTGCACTTTTCATTTAACACTTTCTTAACAAGAAATTTGTGACAGTACTGGGATGCATTTGAAGATGCTTATGAAGATTTAAATTTTAAAAGCATTTTCCTTCCAAATACTTTTTTTTTTTTCGGAACAGAGAATTGTTTTTCCCATGCTATAGATGAGGGAACCAAGAAAGAACTGATTATTTTGTGAAGGTCGTGAAAATGGCCAAGGTAGGACAAGAACTCCAGACCTGAGGATGTAATTCTACATCCTGTGTTAGGTCCCTTAGATATCGGTGCATACCTACACCGGGGGGAGAAAGGAAAAGAATAGAGCTTGCTTTTGAACACACACTACACACACACAGGGAGACATACACAGACACATATTTGATTCTTTTCCAGTTCCTCCAACTTACATTCATTTCTGTGTAGGG
>NW_008825114.1:7161357-7164628 GCF_000699105.1 Pygoscelis adeliae
AAGGCTCCCAGTACTTTAGATAAGGAAATCCCAGTACCTTAATCTATTATCTATTTTTTATCTTTTTCATCTTTTTATGTTTTATTTTTTAATCTTTTATCTATCCAGATAAGATAACTCCCAGATAAGGAACACCTAAGTTGTATTAAAATGTTATGCTATTTGCAGGAAGATGAATTTCACTCTGTGAAACCAGTGGTTTTGTTCAGTATATTTTTTAAATGACAATGAGTTTGACAAAAGTGCAGTTTCACTCAGGCTGCAAGATCTTGATATCCTCTTTCTAAAACTTTTAGTAGTCTTCACAGAAACAGAAAAGATTAAGGGATCTGTTGCAACTTACCACTCCAGAACTTCCCACTGAGTGGAGAATTTCTTGGATTCAGACACTGCCCATGAGATAGCTGGAAACTGTTTTTGCACCCAGTACAGTTCTCGTAGCTGTACCCAACACACGTTGCACAGCTCCTGTGGCAAGGTTCGCATTCTCTAGAGATGTCATCAGTGAAGAAGCCATGTCCACACTCACTCACACATGTGCCACCTGCAACAGAAACAGAGCCTCGCATCATGGTGTCTACTGACCCCTGTCAATCCTGACAAGGAGGTACCTCACCTATAGCATCTCTCTGTCTCTAGCAAGAAACAGTTTAAGAAAAAAAACAGTATATAAGAACCCATGAAACTTTTTGTAGCTATATAAACTCTAATTTTTTAGTGTGAAACCTAAATTCATCTCAGTTGCTTGTGCAAATTTCACGAACTTCAAACCAATCTGCACTTAAATTTATGTCTAGATGGATTTTCATACGTATCCTAAATCCTGACAGATACAAATCTTATGGAAGTCCAAATCTAGATAAAAATTTTATGGTTGAGTCCCAATTTTTATACTGGCCCAATATAAAATCTAAGTCCAGAATTCCCTAAGATTGTTAGATATGTATGAATTTTGAGGAGTGGATGAATATCTAGTTCCTGGTGAATATAAAGCTAAACTCAAGTAAATCTGATTCAATTTAAGGGTTGGCATACTGCAGCAAAGCCCCTAGGAGTTGTTACACTGATAGCTTTTTGAGCTTACTCCAATTTCAATTAAAAAAATAGTAGACCACCGGATCACCTCAGGTTGCGACCACATTTTTCCATGAATGTGATGCTTTTGTAGTCCACTACTGGGCACCTTCAGCAGGCAATGCACAAGAATACCATAACCTCAGGATTTCCTGTGATTCATATTTGGCACCATGTCTGAACCAGATCTGCCTGATTTATGACAGCTAAGAGATTCTTAGTCTTGTGTGAATCTGATGTGGAATTTAGTGGTTTTAACTGAGCTCATTTCAGAGTGGTTAAGGCTCATTACTTTATGTGGACCTGAAAGTCAAAGTAAAACTAGACTTGCAAATAGTAAGGAAATGTTTCCATGTCTTTCTGTGAGTTAAAAACCGCTCCTTTCACAAATTCTGAATCAAGTACAGTATTTTTTGTATTTGCCCAGAAGAGTGGAAGTGCATTAAAAAAAAAAAGTGGGAATTTGCAAATACATGGAGCCTTTGAACCAAATGGCACCATTGGCTAACATAACCACCTCACATTAATGCAAAGCACCCGGTTCTGCAAAGTGCTAACTCCCCTCAGTCTCCACCGTCTGTCATAGTAGAGATTCATGAATTTGTGAAGTCAGTTCCAGACTCTTTCTCTAAAGAAAAAGTCTAAAATACTTTTCTATATATGCCAAGCTTGGTACTTTGCTTACCTGAGAGATAAAAGCCTTCCTTACACGAGTCACACTTGTCCTTGTCACAGCTATCACAGTTGCTGGGACACTCCCTACACTGCAGAGAACTTTCATCTCTGTAGGTATTCTCTGGGCAGTATTTATAGCAATGTTGCTTATACCTGTAAGATAAAGTAGAACATCGTTAGTAAGTTTCTTCTGAGGTCACTAAGTTTGCTTTCTGTATGTTTCTAGGTATGGTAATGGTAAAGCTCTATTCTCATCCTAATGAACTGAAATTATTCCTCTAATGAAGGATTCAAAGTGTATTTTTAGTTATGTTACTTATTCAACTGGCAAATATTAACAAGTCATGTTTTCTAATCTCAGGGTTCTTAAGTATAACTAATTTGATTTTCTTTTTTTAATTGTAGGCACAAAAATGAATGCACGCTTAATTAGAAATTACTGTATTGTGGTTGTAAAGAGCTGATTGCTTGTAAAAATATATCATCCAATGCCATTGTTTATAGCTAGATTAAATAGCCTTTCTATCAACATTTTCTTTTGTCATTGGATTTTTACAGAGATCTCTTGTCACTTTGAAAAGCAGGAGAGTTCTTCTTTTCAGTCTATTTAAGTTAAACTTTCAATGAATCTATATATTTTTTCCTTTGCTTAACCTCCTTGCATTTTTAAGTGTGCCTGCTGAGCTGCAAATACCAGAACTGGGCACATGTCGTGGTTTAACCTGGCAGTCAGCTAAACACCACACAGAGCTGTTCACTCACTCCCCTGCAGTGGGAAGGGGGAGAGAATCGGAAAAAACGTAAAACTCATGGGTTGAGCTAAAAACAATTTAATAGGACAGAAAAGGGATGGAAAATAATACTAATGATAAAAGAATATACAAAACAAGTGATGCACAATGCAATTGCTCACCACCCACTGACTGATGCCCAGCCAGTTCCCGAGCAGCAGCCCTGCCCTGCCCTCCCCTCCCCGGCCAACTCCCCTAATTTTTTTGTTCAGCATGACATCACATGGTATGGAATATCCCTTTGGCCAGCTTGGGTCAGCTGTCCTGGCTGTGTCCCCTCCCAGCTTCTTGTGCACCTCCAGCGTCCTTGCTGGCGTGGCAGTATGAGAAGCTGAAAAGTCTTTGACTAGTGTAAGTACTGCTCAGCAACAATTAAAACGTCAGTGTGTTATCAACATTATTCTCATCCTAAATCCAAAGCACAGTACTCCACGAGCTACTAGGAAGAAAATTAAGTCTATCCCAGCTGAAACCAGGACAACACAATATACCAAGAGCATAGAATCATAGAATCATAGAATAGTTTGGGTTGGAAGGGACCTCTAAAGGTCATCTAGTCCAACCCCCCTGCCGTGGGCAGGGACATCTTCAACTAGATCAGGTTGCTCAGAGCCCCATCCAACCTGACCTTGAATGTTTCCAGGGATGGGGCATCCCCCACCTCTCTGGGCAACCTGTGCCAGTGCTTCACCATCCTCAGCGTAAAAAATTTCTTCCTTATATCTAGTCTA
>NW_008825114.1:7165219-7188297 GCF_000699105.1 Pygoscelis adeliae
GCCACTCGTCACCAATCTCCATGTGGACATTGAGCCATTGACCACTACCCTCTGGATGCGACCATCTAACCAATTCCTCACCCACCGGACAGTCCACCCATCAAATCCATACCTCTCCAGTTTAGAGAGAAGGATGTTGTGGGGGACCGTGTCAAAGGCCTTACAGAGGTCCAGATAGACGACATCTGTAGCCCTTCCCATGTCCACTGATGTAGTCACTCCATCATAGAAGGCCACTAGGTTGGTCAGGCAGGACTTGCCCTTGGTGAAGGCATGCTGGCTGTCTCAAATCACCTCCCTGTCCTCCATGTGCCTTAGCATAGCTTCCAGGAGGATCTGTTCCATGATCTTCCCAGGCACAGAGGTGAGACTGACTGGCCTGTATTTTCCCGGCTCTTCCTTTTTTCCCTTTTTAAAAATGGGGGTTATGTTTCCCCTTTTCCAGTCAGTGGGAACTTCACAGGACTGCCATGACTTCTCAAATACAATGGATAGTGGCTTAGCAACTTCATCTGGCAGTTCCTTCTGGACCCACGGATGGATCTCATCGGCCCAAATCCAGAGGCATTGTTTAACTTTTAGATCCTTTCTGTTCCATATTCCTCTCCTCATATATGTAAAGTTCACATCAGTACATAAGGTTTAAAAGGCCTTGATAGTGAGCAGTTGGCTAGTTTTTCAGCATTTCCCAAGCCTTTTTCCAAAGTTAGTATTCTCAGATAGGCAACACTTAAAAGGAATGGGATAACACACAGCACAGATCTATGTAGCAAAGCACGTATTTTTGCTTTAGAAAAATGTATATGTTTGAAGAGCTGCACAGCTATACTTACATATAATAGTTCTGAATGCATCTTATACAGATTCTTGGGTCATCTGAAAAATGTGAAATTATGTAAATAATATTCAGAGTTAAAACCAGAATTCTAAAAAGAATTGTTGCTACACCATTTTTGTTAATCTTTCTTACATTAAAACCACTACAGCCATAACTAGAACATTATTACCTCTGAATCTCTGTATTTTTTTGAGAAACATTTTGTTTCTCAAAAAAATGTTGAGAATCTCAACATTTTTTTGAGATAAACTCTTCCACGATCAAGTCCTGGCCTGTATTTTTGCAGTGACTTGTGACTTTTGAGTCCTCAGCATAAGGTACCTAGAAGGTGCTGAGTGCTTAGGAAGTGCTGTTCTGAAAAGCAGAACCTTCCCAGGAGCTCAGGTTGGGCAAAATGAACTCTTAAAAGCAGACTCTAAGTTATCCAAATCTGTAGTTTCATCCTATTTCTTTATTTGTTGCAGAAGTAAGTTAAAAGCATTTGGCACCTCTAAAAGCAAACTTTTCAAAAACACGTAAGTAATCAGTTTAATCTTAATAATCATGAGCTAGACAAACATCTTTCTATATTATGGGGGGGACGATGACAAGGCTTTTGGGTAAACTTTCTCATCAGAAAAATAATTTTTGCATTGAAAAATTTTGTTGAATGAACAGAAAAATTGTTATGCAACTTCTTAAAACTGTTACAATGATGGATACGGCTTTATGCTCACACGAAATGAAGACTATTTTCTATAACCTTCCATTATCTTCTATGAGCTTTCTGTTTCTTTTACCTTACTCAAATATCCCGAAGGGAGCAGAATGGAAGGAAACAGAACAACCTGGGTGAATGTATTTATAAACACTTCTACTATGAAATGCCTATAAATTATTTTTGATATTAATAGTACTCATAAGGCAAAATTTTCACTGAGTCTGTTTGAACTGTGTCTACAATAAATCACACTTCACACATGCAAACTTATTAGGCAACATGCCTTGGTTTTGTGAGTAGTTCTAGCAATTTATTTATGAGGTGTAACGTTTTACTCAGAAATGTTGCAGATCTGTGAAAATATTCTCTTTACTGTTTAGAGCACAAACAGAAACAGCAATCACCTGATCTAGTGTTCTTTTCCTTAGATTTTAAGACAGGAAATACTCTTAAAATATTTTCTATGAAGTCTTCCTTTACTTCTAGATAAAAGACATTTGGTTTGTCCGGGGCTTCTTTTTGAATGATTTCAGAAATACTAATATTGTTTCTGAACAAGAACACTTCCTGAGATTTTTTTTTTCCCAATTAATTTGTGTGGTTTTATAGAACATTATTAGGAGCCAGGTTCATGTGATGATAAATAAGTGTATTTGTACCTTTTGAAAATTATTATGGTATTGGCACATACAGTCCTTCCGTTTTGTTGATGGAAAGAATAGACTACGCATCAAAGAGACATTGTTAAAATTGCTGGGGTTGCTTGCGGGTTTAGTAACTAACTCTCCATGTACTTTCTGGCTTTTATGAAGAAAGCATTCTTTCCCCTCTTGCCTGTGGGAGGTTCTGATGACATTTTTCGTTCCTAACTGCCCTCTCAGTTTTGCCTGTATGGATGACTATCTATGTAGCTCAATTTGAGGCAGATCACAGCAGTAATTGCAAACAAAGACACAATGTCTGGTTGGCCTCTGGAAAAAGATTAGAAAAATGAAGTATTAAGTAAGTGACCGTTAAGTAAAGACTGTGTACTTTGAGTTGGTTTAGGATCTAAGAGAAAGTATCTAGGAACAAATGGGTAGAAATAGTTTGTTTAGATTGCGGATTAGGATACATATTGTGGAGAGGGCAAAAAATGTATCACAAATAGCACTTGCATCCTGCTGCTTACACAAAGTTTAGACAGAAGTGCTAATAGTAAATACCTTATTAGAAGGCCACAAATTTCATAGGAATAGCTGGTTTGCTGTATTTCACTTGGGCATGCACTGAGTCTTTTTCAAACCTAAGATTTTGGAGGCGGGGGGAGAATTTCTTGACAGTTTTGCAAAATGAAAACATGCAGTCAATGGGCTAGTGTGGCCTAAGTTCGTTTGTCGATTTGTCTACTACATTATCTTATTTATCAACCCTTACTGAACCATTGTTCTTTCTCTTAAAGAGATGCCCACTAAATAGAAGCTCTACCACCTTCTATACTTAGTTATAGTTTCTGAATGTAAACTGTTGAGGAATAATGAACATAGTTTAGAAAGGAATGCAAAGAGGGCAACAGTCTGATAGCAGGCAGAGAGAAAACTAAATATGCAACTATTCCTGCAATAGCAAATTTGATATTTAACACATGCTATGTTTCCAAAACCTTGGAAATGAATTTTAAGGATGAACTAAGTCTAGGGAATTTTATGGATATATATGTGCAGTTCTTCAGCAGTGGTTCCTTTAAAATCTGCCACAATCAGTTCTTGGACTAGCAGTAACAAACATCCTATATTCACTGAGATCTTCACTTGCCCATAAAATAATGAGATGTCTGTGGCGCAAAGTGAGTTGTTTGGTATGTCATGCTCCAAAAGACTTCTTGTCATAAGAACTGCTAATATTGCATCTATATTTTATAGTTTCCATTTGCATTGATTTCCACTATGTTGACCTTATGCCACTCTTCTGAAGACAGAAACAAAAGTTATCTTGCTGGATTGGAATTGGAATTGGAAACAGGATTCAAACAATTTTAAAATATAAGGCCTTAGACACAAACAAATCCTCGGTGACTTTCTGGTTTGACTGCAGTTTTCTTAGATAAGTAGAGATTGTCTAGAGTTCATAGAAAAAGTCATTTATTTTCTTTCCTTGTCTATAACAAACTGATACTCCTGTTCCCTCCTCCACCCCCCACCCTTCTCAAGTACAATACATTCATAGTGCAGCTATGTTATAATACAGGAAAGGTACATGCAAAGATTAAATATTGGTCAAAGGCCAAACATTCATGCATTCTGTTGGAACTCTCTGATTTGAAATGAATTAGTGTTTTTTTTTCTGCTCCAGGAGGGAAGTATGGACATTAGCGTTACAAGCATAGCATTGTTGTGCTGGAAGGGTATTTTTGTTCAAATATGTAAAGGAACACTGTAAGTGATTTTTTTTTGTAGTATTACTGTAGAGGCTTAATGAAATATTTAGGACCTAAGTTCATCCATATTAAAAATAAGCTCCAGAGCGTTTTGAAAATCCTTGTCACTGTTTCACTATGTTTGAGTGTTCATGGTATTTAGACAGATCCTAATTCTGGAAACTTCACATGGCTAGCCCACTGTACTTTTGAGTAGCACTTACTCAAAGCAGCCTGCCTAATTAGACCCAGATCTCGCAATGACTTGGATGCATGCTTAACTTTATCTACTGTATACAATAAAGCTGGGAGTTGAAGTTAAGTGCAAGGAAACATTTTGCAGGATCTGTATTTAGGCTGTAACTTTTATTTTATCTTCCTGTTTTGTTTATGAACTTTTAAAAAAATTAAATTTCTTGAACTATTTATTGGCTCAGCCATGAGTCTAGAATGTGCTGAATACACTGAACTTTTTTTTTGCATTCAGGAGAAGTTCAGGATATTCACGGCCTGGGACTTAATGCCTGATTTACCTTTCTTTTCCATTTTAATTAAATGTAATGACTGAAAATGATTTTATATTACATTGCAGTGTTCCTTTAAGGGCCAGCCTGCAGTAATTGTTTAATTTCAACAGTTACTGCTAGATTTTATTTGCCTTTTACATTCCCCTGAACAATAATTTACAATAATCTAAAAAAAAGTACTATAAATTGTAATAGATCACCAGCAAGAGTCATTATATATTTTAACTACCTTAGACCATTTTTTCTTTAGTTTTTATGGCATCTCAATTAAAATAACTGAAATGTACAATCCAAACATAATAGGATTTTTGACTAGACATTGGCCCAACTGAAAACTCAGCTTTCAGTAAGCCTTAAAAATGAAGATTTCTATTGTGGAATCAAGGACGCTGTTTTGGATCTTCCAGTTTGTGTGAGAAGATATTTGTTTGTCTGTGTCTTTTTTGTTGGTTTTTCACTTCTTTTTCTTTTTCTTTTTTTTTTTTTTTGTCAGTGTATCAGCTTTACTGTCTTTCTTCTCATTTCTGATATTATAATTTATTTTGACAAGTCATATTACCAGGGAGTGGGAGAAAGAAGAGATTGTGAATTTTAACCAAGGAAAAAGCTGGATTCTGTTGTCAGTTAGATTTATAGGGGGAAAAAACAGCATTAGTATTTGCTTTGGCCAAAAACTATAACTTTGGTTCAGCCAAGATATTTAATGAATTAAAAATATACGTATTTTTAAGGCAAAAAAGAAAAAATACTCTGAATAGACTTCGTCTCTTCCAAAAATATATTTTTACTAAAATTAACTTTATTTATTTTTTTGTAATTTTTCTTGTTTTAAATTAAAGCTACCTTTAATTAGGATGAAAATGGGAAAAATAAAACCAAAAAATGATCTGAGTGTTATTCTTGCTGTAAAGCTGGTTAACTGAAAAAAAATCCCACAGCTTTAATCCCAATTACCTTACTCTAAAAGAGGAATAATGTCACTTGCTGTTATTGTATTCACTGACAAAATAAAGGAAACAAGGCATATTTTCCTGTTCAAATAAGTATTTTAATACGTTGTAGTTAGAAGTAGAAATGAAGTGCAGATAAGATGAAATGAAACCAAAGATTAGCATTATAATACGCATTACCTGAAATAGTTCCATGGTTTGTATGACTGAGGTGAAATGTTGATAAATACTTAAATACTTGTATATATGTTGATATATGCATCAAGTTTTGGGGGAGATTTCACTGAGGGGAAGTGATGAGATCAGGAAGTTTAAGGAATAGAAAATTTTAAAAACTGGCTTAAAAAATAAATATTGGATCAGAACGGTCTAGTCTCTCACCAGACATAGTTGACCAGTGCTCTAGTGAGACTTATACCAGACATGAAGCTCCAAAATGTGATATCAGCCAGAGAAGTTATTGTTTATAGGACAACAAAGAAGAAGTAGTGGTTCATTCTCACTCCTAGTAAAATAAAAGGTAAGAGTACTTCAACAGAAATGAAATCAGGACATCAGCAGTGCTATCTAACAATTAAGAAAGTGCATTAAGTTTATTTGTCTTAGATTTTATTTTATCACTCAGTTGTTATCTTTTGTTCTTACTCTACTGGCCATTGTTTCCACCTATCAAAATCTCCATGTGATGATTTCAACAAGCATGAAAGCTTCTCGAAAAACTAAAAGCGAACTTTCTGAGTGTTGAGGTGCATTTTCTGAACACATTTATTATGCTGAGATAGTCCCTTATGTTTGAATAGTTTCTTACTTACAGGTAGTTCCTCTGAGTGAATAGCATTACCCAAAGAGTGCTCTCCTATAAGCAAGAACACAGGCTGCAGGCCAGAGGTCCTAAGTTTACACCACAGACATCAATGCAGGTTTTACCACTGATTTGAACAACTGGATTCCATTGGTGCTCCATTAGCAAAGCATATTTATGCAGGCAGGACTCATACAGGAAACATCTTCTCTATATGGGGAGAATCCAAGATTTGCACTGCTACAGTCAATAAGTGGGTCTGTAATACAATTCCTTATTTGAAAGATCAAGACCCTGAGCTTTAGACTTGTATAAACCCAAAGAATTGGAAGAAGTACATATTGAAGTAGACTTTCTTGAATAGAATAGAATAGAATAGAATAGAATAGAATAGAATAGAATAGAATAGATTTCAGTTGGAAGGGACCTACAACGATCATCTAGTCTGACTACCTGACCACTCCAGGGTTGACCAAAAGTTAAAGCCTATTATTAAGGGCATTGTCCAAATGCCTCTTAAACACTGACAGGCTTGGCACATGGACCACCTCTCTAAGGAGCCTGTTCCAGTGTCTGACCACCCTCTTGATAAAGAAGGGGTTCCTAATGTCCAGTCTAAACCTCCCCTGATGCAGCTTTGAGCCATTCCCATGCATCCTGTTGCTGGATACCAGGGAGAAGACATCAGCACCTCCCTCTCCTCTTCCCCTCCTCAGGAAGCTGTCAAGAGCAATGAGGTCGACCCTCAGCCTCCTTTTCTCCAAACTAGACAAACCCAGAGTCCTCAGGTGCTCCTCGTAGGACATGCCTTCTGGCCCTTCCACCAGCTTTGTTGCCCTCCTCTGGATGCATTCAAGGACCTTCACATCCTTCTTAAATTGTGGGGCCCAGAGTTGCACACAGTACTCAAGGTGCGGCTGCACCAATGCTGAATACAGCAGGATAATCACCTCTTTTGATCGACTGCTTATACTGTGTTTGATGCACCCCAGGGTGCGGGTTGCCCTCTTGGCTGCCAGGGCACACTGCTGACTCACATTGAACCTGCTGTCAACCAGCGCGCCCAAATCCCTTTCTGCAGGGCTGCTCTCCAGCCACTCCTCTCCCAATTTATACTTGTGCCCAATATTACTCCATCCCAGGTGCAGAATCTGGCATTTGTTGGTGAATATAAACCCCAAAGTTCTGGCAGAGGCACCAGTCTTGGAGCCAGGTGTTGATGTCCTGGGCTCGCCTGTTTCTTCCAGCATCTCTCCCCATTGCTGGGAGGATTGAGGAAAACACTACCTATGTTCCTGAATCCTTCAGCATTCTTCCCAGGGTCCTGAAATCTCTTTTGATTGACCTTGGTCTTCTTGTTGAAACATCACTAGTACCCATGTGAAAGAGCAGGAGTAGGTAATAATTCGAAGGCTGTACTAGCCTCATCAGTTTTCTGGTGACATCCCTGATCTGGGCCCCAGGGAGGCAGCAAACTTCCCTGAAAAGAGGGTCCGGTCTGCAGATGGTTTAGATTATATTTGTTTTAATATATTTGTTCTTCAGTAATTCCAGCAGAATGATTCAGCAGCTAACATTTCTTTACTGTTTTGATTCATGAAGCTCCTGAACTGCAAATTGTTGAAGGAGTAGCAATACATACTTTGTTTGCCTTCGCAATTTTAGGAGTACATTCATTGTTTGGTCAGTGGCTACTGAGCTAGATGAACTTTTGGTCTGATCCAGTATTTTTCTTCTGTGCTCTTATTTCTACGGAGAACTCTCAACTAAAATCTGAAATATTCTGTGTTTGCAGAACTCATGGTTCAATCTCATATCTTAAGTTTTTCCAATGACCTGCCCCGAGCCTGGATTTTACCCAGGAAGTAGTTTTCTTTCTCAAAGAAATAAAAATTTCAAAGACAGAATGTTTTCTTTAATACATACATGTATCTTCAGCATGCAAAGAAATTCTCTTTTACCTATACTCTAGGAAAGACAAGATCCTCTAATGTAATGTTCTGTCTACACTGAAATGTCAGTACTGAAAATCAGAGAACAGTTCCAAACCTTGCTGGGCATTCTTTTTGCCCAGATTGCATATTCTCACTCCAGAAATCTGTGGAAATGAGTCCTATTATCAGCAAATCTAAAACCCATTCTGTAAGATTAACCTCTTGAGGAAGATTTACTCTGAGATAAAAAAGGATCCTTATCATAATTTTCTCTGGTATTTTGAAAGCCAAGGTCTATTCATCATCAGGGAAGGTTTGAAGAAATGAAGTTTTCCTTCGTGTTTCTTAGGTTGCTATGGGAACCAAATCACTTTTCACTCATTAATCATGAGCACAACTGCCAGAATCGCAATCTGTAGCTGTGAGCTTGAGTCTGTTCACAGTGCTGCCCTTTTAGCTATTTCACGGGTTCCTTAAAACTTCTACAAATACCTTTTCTCTCACTCCCACTGCCTTATAGACTGCATTTTTCCCCATCTCACTCTGTATAATGGATCTCATGGAGCATTTGCATGTTATTTAGTCTCACTTTCTACCGTTACAGCTGTATGTTTGTACATAGACCTTGTTACTCAGACCAAACTAAATAGTTAGGTTCTGGATGACCTTTGAGAGTTGTTCGGGCTTTACATTGCTGAAACAGAGTCACACTTGGGCCTAAATGACTATTTTGTAGGCTTTTATTCTCAGGGGCACCGCTCCTTGGGGTTTCTTGGTGTTTGTCTCTTTTGTAATGTATCTTTGAAAGAGAAAAGTGGAATGGCTATTCTGAACATTCTTCACTCTGCACCCTCATTGAGAAGCACTTTATTCTCAGTGTTAGACTTTGAAAATAGTGCTGGTGCAAAGGTTTGAAAAGCCAATTTGTGCTGCTCTTTGCAGAAACCTGGATGGGTCAAAAGGCAATATACATGGTATTTTGCTACATGGAGATGAGGCAATCTCTGGAAAAGTATTCATATCATAACATGTTGTACTTTCTCAAGTTGGGTGAGGTGAGTGGAAATGAATCAGCAAGTAGGTGAACAAGAATTGGATCAGGAATGTGTGTCTCCATGGGACGACACTGGCAGGAAGGCAAACAAATTGGGACAATGCCTGACTTTCAGAATCCCTTCTGGGGGGAATACCTATCCTTTGTTGCCTGTGAATTTATCAATGATCCACTTGAGCTCCATGTGTTGCAAATATTTATCTCCTCAGTGAACTAGGTGTTCGTATTTAGCGTTATTGGTTAATAGTGTGGTAGTTTCTCCTTGTGAAGTGTACATATGCAAGTCAGTAGACACTGCATATCAGAGAAGTTTGTCACTTATCACCTGCATGAGTACTCATATTTTGTGCCTGTTCATTATGCAGGTGCAAAAGGGCAAACGCAAATTGTATTCTTAAAAAGAGAGTGAGAGGTGAAAGTGTTTGAGAAAACACTTTGGTCCATGTGTTGTATTTTAGGCATATCAAATAAGAGCCAGGATTGTTATGTTCTTGCATTGTATTGATTCTGAAATTCTCCTAGAATAATAAATTTAACTGGCTCAAATTCTGCAGTTTTACATTACCGTTTTTCTCTTGTCCTGAGTGTTGGCTCATAGCTGAATGCTTTCTAAAAAGGTAAGTTTAACTCTGAAGAAAGTTTCTGAAGCTCATTACGGTTTTAAGAGTCTGGAGAAAATATGGGTGGTATTCTGGAGTGATCTAAATCTGTGAATCAGTGAACTTGCATTGAGGGGTGGAAGGTAGCTGCTGCAATGGCAGAAAGAAAATCCTCATCCTTAATGACATTGCTTCAGCAGAAATTTCTCTTTCAAAAGCTATCTTTGAGGAAACTGGATTTAATTTTGTGGACGTCATCGTTTTTTCTGGTGCCCACCAGAAGACAAGTCATTAAAATTTAATCACGGCCTGATGGTCAGAGGTGATGAAGACCTGCAGTTCCCATGGATCTATCTGCATCAGAGGGAGCAATAGCTCATTGCTGCTCTAGAAAGTAGGCTCAGAGTATCCAAAATTGGGTTATCAGACCTGAGGTACCAAAGCCATAAAGATAATCTTGGAAGTGTGGTCTTGAAATTTATTCAGTGCATTTTCTGAGACACTTTGTCTGTCCAATTTTGTGTTTGTGTTTGCTTGTACAGCAGTAGGAATATATTTGAATGCAGCTTGTAAGAATTTAGGATTAAACACGCATATTGAAGTCATCCTTAAGACTTAACTTCAGATTTCAATGCCTGTGCAAGAGTCTGCCTTTCAGATCTCATGGGAGAGCTTGAGCATGCCACTTGGGCTAGTATGGCAGCAAGCAGAGTCAGATGCATTCAAGAGCATGTGGGCAGAAGAAGGTAGGGAGGTGAACCCTGCTGTGCACAGCCATTGTTTTGACACTGTATACACAAAGCCATAGATACTTTTGGGATTAGTGCTGTCTAAGGCAATTTTCCTATTACATATCCCAGGACTTGACAGTGTCTGCAGGAAGAATGGTGTCTATGAGCATTAAAGATTCTTTATCTCCTTAAAATATGAGCAGCCTCCGAATTAATGAAGTGAATCAGAAAGAAAAGTATCGCCTGAATTTAAAAGAAAACATAATTTGTATTTAAACTACTAGACTTATCTATCCTTGATTAAGTCTCTCTGACAGTCCCTGTCTTTGCTCTTAGACCTTCAATGTAGATACAGTAGAAATCTATTGCCACGCTGGAACCCTAAAACAAAACTTTGTCCAAACTTGGAGGAAAACAGAAAGATTTTACTTCATTCCCTGAGGATCCCAGAAAATATTACAAATACTATCAATCTTCCACCTCAGTATCCTCACACCTGGTGAGCACTAACCTGCAGTGTTACTTACTGGGTGGATTTTACATTCTTCTCTGAAATGTCTGGCACGGGATGTAAAGTATCAAACCAATGAAAAGTATGATATCTGTGTCTTAATCTGTCTGTAGGGTCACTACTGATCAAGAAAGGAGAATTCCCATACAGTCTGCCCCCATTACTTGCTCTATTCTGCTGGCACCTGGCGTCATGCCAAAAGAGAGTAAATCCTATTCATTTTCTTGCCTGTACAAAGCAGGACAACATTGCCCAAGACTGCAGATGGTGGTTTAATCCATTCTTTGATGCCCTGTGAAAAAAACTTTTGGCCAAAAATTACTTGTCTTTCAGGCTACTAGGAAAACAGGCAGTTCAGTTATCTTAATTAGCATCTATATCCCTCCTTACAACTAGATCCGTGTCTATAAAAAAAGAAAAAAATATCAGTTAACCTTTGTAATTGTAGACAGGAAGAGAATCACTTGCATTTTGTTGCTCCCAGTTTACAATGTAATGTCACTATTCCTTTTTAAATTCATACAGCTTCTATAAATGACCCTGCACTCAGTATAAACCAAAGAAGTTAGTTATTTTTCTCTTACAGGTCTTACAGATCTTACAAACGATCTCAAAGCACTTCAGAAAGAGCAGGTGCCTGATGATTTTTTGTTAGAGAATGATCTTGAGTCTTTTGCAGATACATAAGTATGCACAAAATGTATTTGCATTTGTATATGAATAACTACTTTTCAGCATGTGACCTATATAATTTTGATTCCAATTTCTGTGATTACTACATTTTGCTTCCTCCTTTTTTTTTTTTTTAATAGACCATTCCCCAGATCTTTCTGATGCACTTCTAGTAGAAACGTTTATAGCATTGGAATGCTTTTCCTACTCCTGCTCTAAAGTTCTTACTCAGATTAAATTCCTCAGTGGTGTTGAAAGGAAGGTAAGACAAAGAAAGACTGCAAAATCATGCAGCATTTACTTAATTTTAAAAAAAGAGTCTGTAGAAACACCATAAAGATGTGAAACTAAATGTATCACATTCCATATTTTCTCAACTTGAAATTCTACTATTTTAAATTATTTTTATGGCAGTGTATTTCTTTACAGCTTTCAAAATAATCCATTTCTGTTTTCCAAGAGACAGGCAGTTCAGCTGTTGGGGTTTTTTACAGAAGTCTCTAAATATACCAATTTTCTGATAAGACATGAGAAATGTATTACTGTGCTCATCTTATCTATGAATTAAGTTATTGATATGCCAGAATACTCACTGAATATTAAGAGCAGAAACACAAGCAAACAGTATCTCTACCTGAATAATTTTAAGTTTGAAGTTTACAGGTCATGCTTTATTTCAGGAACACACGGTAATTTGCAAAAGATGCTTGGGATCTTGTTTTTAGCCCACCTCTGTGCTTCTGTTCCAGATAGACCTAACATTAAACTAACCTCTTTGACTCTCAATAATATATGCATAATAACTGCCAAAGAGTTTCCTTAATAGTTTGCTCCTTACAAGCTCTGGCATCTTAATGCTTCCGACTTTACGGAGCAGTGAAAGTTAATTCAGTCTTTGTTTTACCCACTATCCTTGAAGCTTTTGAAAAGCCTACTTTAAATCAGAACTTTGAGTGCAAGAACCTGAGAGCAAATATGTAGTGAATATTATGGATTATTAATATTTAGGAGATGAGTGATCTTCTGAGGACAAAGGTAAATGAGTACAGCCCCTTTTTTTGTATGCCAGTTGCCCATGAACAATCTTGCAGGCTCCTTATGCAGGCTTATTAAGCTCATATACAAAGAAAATCAGCCGCTGAGTTACTTACAAAGACTATTTTAAGATAAGTTGCTATTCATAGTGCATTTCACTCCAATTCAAAGCAAAGATTGGCACTAAACAGTTGCAGAAGAGATATAAAGAATTTTAAGTCACAAGTATTGTGAAGAGCACCAAAAATACTACCATAGGAAAGTAACATCTGATAGCACAATAAAGATTGGTATTGAAACAGATTCTCTCCCTTAACTTTTCTTTTTTTTTCTCCCCACAGCCAAGCAGACAGCTAGGGAGAGAATCTGGATACCATGCCATACAAAAAAGACCACAGTGTAGTTGCAATCATGTTAAAACTTGGTCCTTCCAGCTCTTCATTCAGCAATATAGAAAGCTACAGGGGTAGTCACAGAGTATTTTGGTATTTTTGGTATTTTTTTGGTATTTTACCAAAAAAATTTGGTATTTTTTTAGGGCAGTAGCATTGTAATTGCAATGACTTGCTCTTGAATGAAATTTAAGGTCTGTCCTTATGTCTATTTCCTTAAACAAACATTAGGCTTGACTGCATTCATGCAGAACGGCTGGTCACCAGAATCATAGGGAGTTTTATGGTATGTCATGCTAGATTGGATGACTGGTAGAAAGACGAAAGCAGTGTATGATGAAAATCCTTACATGTTTGGTATGCATAAGCATTCGTGATAGTCTTGTTTCCCAGGGAAAAATGTTGTTGATGCAAAAGCAGAAAGAATATCAAAACGGTTGTGACTAGTGGTGGGAATTAACTTCCGGGTTTTTTTTTTTTTTGTTTGTTTGTTTATTTGTTTTTTCTTATGGGGTGCTTTCACAGTTTTCTTTCCTGCTGTTCACTCTCCTCTGTATAGCAACATTCAGTCTCCTGGTAGTGGTGGTAGTGCCTGCTACAACAGGCCCCAAAACACACTAGGGACCAAGTGGGAGAAACCAGAGGGCCCAGTATGAACTCCTCTGCCTGTGAAAACCTGTCTGAGTTCAGGGAGGGGATGGATGGTCCTGGCAGTCTCTAATTTTAGCACTTTGAAAAACTGTCTTTGGAAATATAGCAAGCCAAATTTGTTCCTTTTTTTTAACAAGTAGTAATTCCAGGTAACTCTTTGTTAATGACTTGCTCTAGATTTGCACCGAAAGAAATAAAGCTTAGGTCTAGTTTTTTTCTTCTGCATAATCCTTCAAGGAGATTTTAGCAAAGTCTTACTTTCTGCACTGTAGATGGTTTTATCAAAGTGTCTTGGCATATCAGTACTCATTTGGGCACTACTTTACCTAAACTGTGCTTTCTTGAGAAGAAATTTGCCTAAGGGGTCGTAAGTGAAGACTGCCTTTCTGATGGGTCACCCTGTTGCCTCTCAGTCTTGAGTTACTGATCAGTTGTACTCCTGTCCATATAGCCACAGGAAATAAAAGTTTCTTAAGGTAAACACGGTAGAAACAATGAATTGCGATGTCTTTTGAACATTTTTAATCCTCTGTGAAGGTGAACTATTGAGATCAAAAGCACCTTCAGAGTTAACAAGCTGTGCTAGATGCATCCACTTACATTTATGCAATACAGATTTGATTGAGTTCAGTAAGTTAAATGGCATTTATCTGAAGACAACAAATTCTCTGCCAACATCATACTATTTTGAGAAGGAACTTTTTTTTTTTTAATCCAGCGTGAAAAACAAATCAATGTTTTGGTATTTTTTTAGGGCAGTAGCATTGTTATTGCAATGACTTGCTCTTGAATGAAATTTAAGGTCTGTCCTTATGTCTATTTCCTTAAAGAAAAAGCACAGGCTAATGATCTATTTTCAGGCCTAGAAAATGTGATCATCTATAATAAAGAAGTTCTGTGTCTGATAATGGATTCAGAAAGTCAGTAAATCTCTCAGCCTGAGTGTGGCATTCAAGCAGGAAAAAAAAAAGTGCTGAAAAGATTAATAGCTAAATTAATAAAAAAATTATTCTTATTTATGCTGGAGATATAGAATTTAGAAATGGTGTTCAAAAATAAATACAGTGGGAAAAATACAGTTTACTTGGTGAGAGAATGCAGCAGTGACTAATTGCTCAGCAGCATGCACATAGGCTCGTGACAAGAGAGGGAGGAGGAATAATTTTTCCCTACTTAAGAATAAGGATAAAGGTTCATAAAGGGAATATTTACCCAGATTGCAGTTCTGGCATCCATCAGAACAAGGTATGCAATCTTCAAAGTCAGGATCTTCCACTTCACCTGTGTTTTGAAAATCACCAATTTTGTGTTAATTCTAGATAATGAAGGCCAACGTTTGGAAGCACTCAGCAAGGCTCCTGGAAATAAATTTTATCCAAATCCAAAAAGGAGAAAGATTCACACCAATTTCTTTTCTCATTTGTTCTTGTGTAACCGCACTCAATTTGAGGACAATACTCCTATTTTACATTAATATAATATTAGAAGAGAATCAGAGCTGGAGTTTAAGGACCTCAGGATCAGATGTGATTGTGTATTTCAAAACAGGTATCAAGACCCTTAACCACATTTCTGTAACAGATTAAATAGAGTATTTGTTAACTCCTACCAAAGGATGCTTACCTTCTCTACAACTATGCTTCTGACATGTGTTTTGAGTAAGGTAGTAGCCTCTGAAACATCTTTTGCAGTGGCTGGAGTTCAGGCACACCTCACAGTGGCCAGAGCAAGCCACGCAGGTGTGCTCTGAATGGTAGTGACCTGGAGGACAGCTCTCTCTGCACTCCCCATGATACAGGAAACGTTCAATCCCTCTTCTATCTGTGCGGCAAACAAATAGGAAAAAACATGTCAGTAATAGAGGACATCTGGGCATAAGAAGCAGCTTTATGAAGCACCGGTGCTTCAACTGATGAGAATTAATACTGTTCACTGACTGCTAGATTTGTACAGTTTTACACCAGATGAGCTAAAATGTATAAAAGTTTCAGGGCCTGAAACATTCCACATTCCTGGTGATTTATGACATACAAAGATGTCATGCTAGTGAATAATTACTGTTTACATCCTAATGTAAATAAGGTGGATCTAATAAAATAAGGGTCAAGAGATTTCAATTACTCAGTTCCTTTGCAGTGAACATACAAGTATTTGTACTGTATTGTACATGCGGATGTAGAATTGCCATTAGGAAAGCAAAGCTGCCCACTTCACCTTTGGAAAGGATCAGTTTGTGTCCATAGTAGATTAAACTGTAATCCTCATCCCAGTCACAGCTAGACTCTGGAATCATTTAGATTTGAATCTGAAGAGCACGCATGCATCTATTTGCTATCAGAGCAATTGCATTCTGTAGTGCATGGGGAACTGCAAGGTCCCCTACTTCAACTGCTTCTGAATGAAACCTGTGAAAACACCTACAACTCCATGTGCCATGTGCTGCAACATGGGGAGTTTTCTAATGGGTTACCCTATGGTATAAATTACATACATTATTGCGTTAAGTATGTTTGATTGCTTTAACTATAGAGCAAGAATTTGCTTACCGTAATTTACTTTTGAAACTGCAGAGAAAGCAGCTGTAATAGGGTATAATTGCTACACCATAGCAGAACTATTCAGACTTTGTTTCTTTTACTTTTCATGTACAAATCTTTAGAACGATCTTTTCCAGCCTCCTCAGGGTGTGGCTCTCATCAGTGTCTTCATTTCTTGATACACAGAAATACAGAAATTTATATTGCTGTCCACCATAGGGAGAGACTTGGGGAACAATTATACAAACTTGTCCCTCACATTGGACCTGAAGTACCATTTGGAAACTTCATCTACTGAGTCACATTCCCAAAGTAAGAAAGTCAATCTCATGATCAGTACGACAAATTAATGCCAGCCATACTACTGTTTTCTTGTTATCTGGACACTTATTACTAAATAAAGCTTGGGCCATTAATGGCTAGGACTGAACTGGAAGTAGCAGCTGAAAGGAAAAAGGCTGTGAATCCATTGTGAGACCTCAGAAAAAGCTCACTGAAAATTCATTTTTGTTATGTGAATTAAAAGTTAAATCTTAAATACTCATTTCCATGGGCTGTTCAGGCTAGTTACACATACTTGTATGTAATAGCCTCAAGTTCTTCACACATCAGGTGTTACAGAGGAGAGAGGGAATAATTTTTATAATGGAGTTTCAAAAGGAGAGGCCTTGCTTTTTGGAACAACCACAAATTATATTACCCTCTCTGTCAACCTAATCTCTATAAAAATATGTCAAAAAGACAAGTTTCTATGTGTGTTAGTGGTAAGCTTCTCTTTGCAGGCCCCATTTGTCCAGCTGTAGGGACACAGCAGTCTGTGGTGGAACCCACCATGCTTGTTTCCTAGCCTTCCCCAGACAGATGTTTTGGAAAGCACCCTGTCTGCCTGCCTGCTTGTGCAAGCAAGCTTGCTCTATTTCAGTGTAGCACATACTGTGTAGAGCCTGAGGGAGGCATGTTCTTTTCCAGAGGCAAGCTATGTAGGTTTTCTGTCCTTTTTTTCCCCTGTTACTCCTTTTCTTTCTGTTAACATAGCTCTTATTCAAAATATACCAAGGGAAATGCATAAAGATGCAAGGACAATGCAGAGTTGTCTTTTCTTATACTTTTTACAAGAAAAGAATAGAATTCCAGCTCCCTTCAGGGTTAAGACAAGATTATGATGCAGATCAATAGCAAAAGCACTACTTCTTTTATTGGCTCTAACAACTGGTCCTGAGAGCAGATGGAGAAGGAAACTTGGAGGCCAAGGAAGGGGAAAAAGCTGCAAGAGGAGATCTTTCTTACCTGTTCCACAAGCGGTGCATTTGTTAGGTTCACTTCCACTGCAGTCCAGGCAGGTATGATGGCACAAATGACATTGTCCTTTGAATTCAAACTTTCCTCTGGGGCATTGCATAACACAGCAACCATCGTCAAAGACTCTTTAGAGGCAGAGAGAGGCATAATTACAAATTCAGCAACTACTTGTTCTTTAAATTTAAAGGAAACTAAGAAGAAACACAAGATATTCTTCGTTCACTCTATTTACAAGAGTCTTGGTACATTACTCTTTCATTTTCCTGACCTTATTTATAGTATTAACTAAGTGGAAAGTCAACCATGTTTTGAACCTGGATCTTAGACTTCAGAGATTAGTTTTTTCTGAGAATTTTCTGAGAAAAATCACCTTTTTGTCCTGTACCTAGATGTCCTTCTACCACAATCCCTGCAGTGGTCACTTATGTCTGTTAGAAGCAAAACAAGGCTTGGTCTTTCTCTGTGAAGGAATGATCCATCTGTTGAAGTTTCCTATTAGTATTACTTTAAAGGCTTCCTGTGAACAGAACTGCAATGACTGTGTACATAAAGTCAAACATCTATCTGAATCTTGGCCTTTAGGAACTGTAGTTTTAGACTTGCATGTCTGCAAACACTTAGGAGTTTTGCTGCTAAATGTTCTCCTTTTGCTGGGTAATGAAATATTTGCTACAGAATCCTTTTATGTGATGAAAATTTCTGGTTCATTTTTCACCACTACTTAATGTCTGCTGGTTTTAATCTGTTTGGGAGAAAAGTAGAAAAGCATTGATACAGATATGACTATTAAAAGAATATAAAACAAGTTGGCTAGAATTTGACAGCATTTTCAATGTTAAGAGAGACTACAATCTTCCACACTTAACTGCTTTGACCAGTTTGGTATCTGAGGACTTTCTAGAGAAGCTGAGCACCTTTCAGGATCTTAGTACAGATTCTGAGACTATCAGCTTGTCCGTACACCTAGGGAACAGTAGGCTTTCCATACCATTAAAATAGTGCATGCTTCCTTGGAGCCAGCCAATGGCATTAGAGAATGTCTGCAATATGCCTTCATAAATTTGAGTTGCTATGGTTATTGTCAGATCTATTCTGAAAGAAAAGGAGAAAAATATCTGCAAAGTTTAAAACCAATTTTGTCAAATAGTCTTTGAAACCATTTAAAATTTACTGTGATTGGAAGGCTATGCTTATGAAGTGTGAAGATAGAATAGGCTATCTTACAAAGAGCCTTCCTGAAGCGCACATAACAAAGAAAACTTAGGAATTGATTAAAAGGCTTGTGAGGCTGAAGGCACGCTGCTGGAGGGAATTGGGAAGAAGATTGTATGGCTATATGAAGTATTCAGCAAAGATGTATCTCTGCTCTGGAGTCTGACAGTAAGATAGTACTGTGCAGACTGTAGTTCATATAACTATACTTGCATGTTTAAGACCATTATTCAGCTCTTCAAGAGGACTGCAGCCGTCTCTGGTTGGTTTCTGTGCAAAAGGGACAATGTGACAGAAGTACTGGAGGTAGCTGGGCTATGCTTATATGACATGCAAGTATTACTGTATTCTACTGCATGCACTGGCTGTAATGATAGCCATCCTTACAAACAGCTCACACAGTGGTAAAGTACATTTTTCTTGCATTTTGTTATGTTGCCCCTAATGAAAGACACCAGCAGGTCAGGTCTTGTGACTAACCTTTGTAGCTCAAACAACAAACAGATGAATGAGGAACTTTGTGAAAATCAGTTTGGCTGGACAAAAACCCTACAATTCCATAATTTTTTAGAAAGAGGTAACAGCATTTTGAATCATCAAATAAGAAGATGATCTGACAGTGATTTTATTATGAAATAAGGTGACATCTACTGCTGAATTTTCACAAAGAACGGGGATTATTCAGTGTTTTCATTTTCACATTATTTTCAGTAATTGTGCCCCCCCCCCTCCCCCCCCCCGCAATCTTTTAATCCTTTTCAAAGGTGTTCTTTTGTAGGAAAGAAGCACTGCTGAATTTTAGTCTGTATTATCTAATGACCACTCATTACTGTCTTCAATAGACACAATCTGAAGCTCTCAAGAGCAACAGGATTTAGGATTCTGTTTCAATTAAACAGGTCAATTTCAAGTACATAATGAATAATGTCCATTGATTTTCACTTCATCCTCTGGGTGAGATTTTTCTTTATTATTACTTCTTTTACTACTGACTGTCCTAATATGACTTTTTCTAACAGCTTTCCTAATGTGCGGGAGAAGCACAGAAAGCTTTTAGAAACCTTAGATACCAACACTGAAAACTGTTAGAAGATTTGTTACGGGGAAGACAGCAGCACCTTTCCAAAAGGTCACAAAGACCTCATTCCTGTAAACACCTAGGTGGTTTTGCCTAATGGCATTGTTCTCTACCTTCTTTGTTTTGCAGATATCTCTGTGTAAAGCTCACAAAATAGGTTACAAGGAAACACAGACAACCTAATTTTAATGTGATTGTGAATCAGAGAAATCCAGTCTGCAGCCCAAAATTCTGCCCAGACTTCCTGTGCTAATGCCATTTCTTACGTAACACATCTTAATTCAATACTGTTTCCTCAGTTATGAATTTGTTTGGACGTTACTGGTCCTGGTGTGTCTTATATTGGCATAGTCATATCATAGATATTTGCAGGGTAAATTGCAGGATTGCTTGGGGATTTTTTTTCTATGCCTTACAGGACCTGATTCTGATTTCATACCACTGTAAATATCAGCTGGCTACAATGCAGTCCAGTGCAACAGAACCAGGGCTATCAGTGTGAGAACAAAGCTATTGGTAGGACATGAGTTTAAAACAAGTAGACGCCTGGACTAGGTGTGAGATGACCTAAACATGAGCCTCTGATCTGCAATGTCCTGTGGAAAAGCTTTGTTCTAGTTCTATTCACTCCTCATGGCAGGTTAGAAAAATCAGCCTAACTTAAAATGCTTCAGTTAGGGGATGGATGATTTTTAGGTGGTATGAAAATCTCCCAAATTAGCTGATTGCTAGCCTCAGTGTCCATATTCATGTCTTGTGCCAAACTCCATAGCTATGTACAACTACAGACCCCCTAGATGCTTGTTAAATTTGTCACTGTTGTGATTCTATCAATTGTGATTTTGAAAGGATGACAGTGAAAGAAAGACTGTTTCATGTATTACAAGAAATTTTTCTGTATCTGTGGGAATCATCTGGCTAAACATCAACTGCCTGTGTAGCCAGCTGTCTTGTTCACATAACACTTGTTTTCTCCCTTGCTCTGGTTTTCTTTGCCCTAATCATTGCTTGCTTCTTCAGTTGAGTCTGCAAGCTAGTGCTAAAGACCATATAGCCACTTTTCCAGATGATGATGGAGGCCTTTGTGCTGCACTGTGCTAGGAGACAATTACCTTGTGAGTGGGCAGCTGATGCAGTTGTCCGGCTCAGGTCCAATGCACTTCTGACAGGATGCTTCACACAACTGACATTCTTGGGAATCATCAAGATATTGCCCTGGTAGAAAAAGATTTGTTTATTTCAGATCAACAACTCGCATTAAAAAAAACCCATGCGCTAAGCCAGGTTGGAAAATGTAATGAGTAAAAGGAATTAGATCTGTTTTGAATTACTGAAATGAGCACATTTCCCTGTGGTATCAAGAAAACTAGTACTGGCTCCCTTCGGGAACCAGGATACTCATAATTAGTAGCTTCTAGTAATTTATTTATTTATTTATTTATTCCATGTGAATCTGACAGAGAGTGATTCTTCTTGTTTGGGTTATTGCTATTTCTTTTGCATCAGCTGAAGTAATGGGACTGTTTAAGATTCACTATGGAGAGTTACATCAAAACCAGTGCTACCTGGGGGTATTCCTAATGTCCTTTGGTGTAGCTGCAACGTGCTCCTGATTGCAAGCTGCAGCATAAAGAATGTGCTCTCATGGGTGTGGGGTATGCTATGTGAGGAGAAGGACTTGAATAAGTTTCCCTTAGTCAGAGACATGTTAGTGCTCCCCAAACCTCTAGCTATAACATCTTTTGTACCCCTCCCAAGCTGCGGCTGGAAGACTCCACACGTGAAAGACCTGGGCTCTCATTTAGGCTGAATGAAAATTTGGTGCCCAAATGCCCATTGGGACTCGAAAAAATAATTTTGTATTGTAAGAATTGTCGCCTTAAAACTGAGATAAAGATATGAACACCTCTAGATCATGAATGCACTAGTACTACTATGGTGCTGAAGTGCAAAGTTTGCCTCTTTATTTACTGAATATTAATTAAAATATTGGTACAAACCGGTAAGCTGTATGCTTCATAACTCTCAGAGCAGGGATATTAATTTGGTAAGTAGCATGAATACTGTATCTGTGTGCAGCATCGTGTGGGGACAGTAAATCAGTTTATCAAGCAGTTTTATAAAGCTCAAGACTGGGTCTTTTATGTCAGTTTGTTATGGGAAAATGTATTCTAACAGTCTATATATTTGAGAGAATTGGCTGTTCCTTCATTCTTAAGTAATGGAAGGGGTTGGGCAGAGAGTCCTATATAATACATAAACGCTGCAGTTCCTATGGATACTTCAATATGGAGAAACTCTTTCCACTTGCATTGCTGCTAGGAAATCCAGATTTGGCAAATGCAGTGAACTTTAGGAGTCAAAATACAAATGTGGAATGACTTGGTTTTGGCTCTCAGTTGCAATGAGTTCCTTACATTGAAGAGCAAAAGCACTGTACAAGCAAGTATTGCTATAAGTGTAAAACGATGTAGGAAAGAAAGAAACATTTTCTAAAATACTGCAAATTACGCTCTCTGTCCCTTGTATTTGCTACTCCATATTAATCTCTATTAACAAATTTTATAATAGTTGAAATCTCTGGTATGAGATATAATCTAGGATAGCACTTATCAATCTTAAGGAGATGGGAACAGTATAGTGATAAAGGCGTACCAATTGGAACATCCAGCCAACTGTAGGCCAAAGCTGAGGTACCCAAAATGTAGGTAAAGATACAATTTTCATTTTGTACAGGTTTGTGTGTCTCCTGAAGAAAGGAAAAAAGTAAAAGACGAGCAAAAAGCCAGCGACAGAGCCATATAAAGCACAAAGACAGAGGGTGGTCTGGGATCAGTGCTAACTAGAAAGAAGTTCAGAACTGCGAGCAAATGAAGAGTCTCTTGATGAGATCAGGGAACCAGAAATCTGTATGCGTACACATTCACACATTTTTATAGTTCTTATTATCCAAAGACCATTTTGTGCATATATATATATTTACATGCATTTATGTAATCTCACACGTGTCCATATAGGCCAAACCTTGAATCATGTAAATTGGCATAATTCCATGGAAGTGATGCAGCTTTTCTGGACTGCAACACTGTGTCTTGTATGATAGATTACTTTATAAAGGACTAATGATAAAAATATTATCAACTGTATAACTGTTTGACATA
>NW_008825114.1:7188405-7198116 GCF_000699105.1 Pygoscelis adeliae
TTCTGAATTTATCCAGATATCACTGAGATAAAATGTATTGATGAATAACTATCACAATACAGAGTATTTATAATTCTCACTTTCTAGAAAAAAAGACTGTGGCCTGCTGTCCAGTAGATCATCAGGCCATTGACAGATTTGCTTAATGTAGGCCTCTTGAGTCTTTCTGATACGTATTCAGAGGGTATAACATGTAATCCTATGATCTCAAATGTTTTATGAGATTTTAAAATATAATTTGATACATATATGTGTATATACACACACACACATATTTGGACAATACAGAACCATGAAAAAATGCAGTATCTGGAAAGTCTTCCTACTGCGGGTCTGGTGGCTCAGTGCCTTATACTACCGGCTTTACATCACTGGGAAATCTGTCAGGGCAACGTTATTAAATAATTGCTTTGATGTTGTTTTGTGATACATGCTAGAAAACCTCTTTGTTTCTCCAGTCCTTCACTTTATTTGCCTGCACTGCCTGTATACTTATCCATCGGACCTGAGCTACTAATTCATACACCTCGGCTATGCCCACTCAAATCCTTCCCACATGGTAGAAGTGCTTAGTTTTAGGTTTTTGTTATTTCTTCGTTATGCCTTTCATTGGAAGTGCTGTAATTCATTTCAGCTGTGCTGGAATAGTGCCAGGAAGACCAGTTCTCTGCTTACTTTATCCTCTGAGTTGAAGCATTTTAAAGCATACTATTATAAGAATGTGCACCAAAAAAACCTTACGTATTAGGCCCTCTGAATTTCAAGTCACATCTAGAGCTGTAGATCTGCCACTAAATGTTAATGAAATAGTTTTTAGTGGATATTCAAAGAGTTAACACTGAAATGCAACTTTAAAGAAGACTTTTAAACTATTCCACAGGGCAGTTTAACTTTTTGCCAGAGTTCCTTGTGGGCCATATATTTCTTTACAAATCTCGCTAGATAAATACCAGTTACCAAAGCTTCAACTCTTTTTTTTTCTCTTTCTTCTGTATTAAAATTCTTTATCTGTCCAACATAGATAATGGGGGAATACTCTCGGCAATGCATCTCAGCTATGCCTTCAATCAGGCCATGTTCGTCAGTTACTTTGGATCATCCCATATTTAACCTTCATTTATTTCTCAATTCTGTTACCTTGTCACCTTGTTCAAAAACATTTGTCACCTTGTTTAAAAAAAAGGAACTGAAGGTATTATAGGAATAAGGCTATGTTAAAAGACATAATGCCTTATAATGGGAAGATTTTAATGTATAATTTTATGTGTCCCTAGTTAGAAATGTTTAATTCCATATCTGGGCCACATCAGGTTGCAGGCTGTGCCTTTAACTGCATACAAGAGTCTACAGTTACACGGAGCTCCTATCAGTTGATATGGTGCATTTTAAAATAAGGTAAGGGCTATTACCTCCCATTAAGGAGGCAGAAAAACTGAGTTGTAGTAAGATCGTCAAGTTAGGGTGTAATAGCAAACTAGAACCTGTCTCTCCTGGGTCCCAGACTAGAGCACTATCATAGTTGCCAGGTTGTTGCTGTGTCTTTGCATAAGCAGTATTAAGCATACAGCCCTTATCTTGTCACTATTTCTCTCCTGCTTTCCAAAAGCTGTGCCATTCATTGACAGCACATGGTTCAGGAGACCAGTTAGATGAGGGTGTGAATATCCTTGTAAGTTATGGCTGGAGATACACATTTTTATGTGCTGGCAGTCATAAATGAATCTTTCTCTTGTAGCGCTCCCATGAGACTTAGTCACTGCAAGTCACGTGTTACATCCCCACTTTTCTTGATCAAAACATCACTTTATCTAATCTAAAATGTTCATTGGTTATCTTCTATAGCATTGCCCCAGTGGCTTTTCTTTATAATCAATGAAAAAATGACCTTATTTCCTCCCTTTTGCTTGTTTAATTTCATGGGAACCTGGATACAGATTTGGTACTTAGGCTTTTGTATGTAATCTTATGGGTTACAAAGGTTTCACAGAGCAAATAAAGAATCATTGATCAGAATTGTTTTTCATCAATCAGCAGTGAGAAATGAGAGGATTCGGTCTTAGGGAGCTCTCTGTTTTTTCCATGTTCGGCCTTGATACATTTTATTTTGGTTGGCTTGTGGGATCAGCTCCTTGAGTTTTACTGAAGAAATATTTATCCATAAAGTTTAAGTCCATAAGGAACTTAGACTAACCTGCATGTAACAAACCATTAAAATTCACCCTGAGGATTCTTCTTAAAGTCACCCCTCTGTTTAGCCCAAAGCCTTAGTGTTTGACAGATTACAGCTCCCTGAAGGAAATCCTGTCTTCATCTTAAAAATATTAGTACATGGACATTTTGGCATTTCCTTCCCCCCCCCCCCCCGGTTTTGGGCAGTCGTACAAAATTTGACCCTGGATTCCAATTATTTGTCTAGCTTCAGCTTTCAGCGTCCTGCTAATTATTCTTCTCCTCTCAGTCATTTTACACAATGACCAAATTTCTGTCTCCCTATTTGGATGCGCAGAAGGGACAAAGAAGATACCCTTCATGGGCAAAACTTTGGGGTCTTCTGATTTGAGGTGATGATTAGGATTCAGGAGTGGAAGTCTTTTTTGCAGAAGTGCTCTAGGCAGTGATGAACCAGAAGGCTGAAATTAGGATGCTGGTTCCTAAGTCACTGAAGCCCCACCTTGTGCCAAGGACAAAACAAGAACCTTGAAAAGGGCTAAACATCTCTTCCCTGAACAGTGGTGTGTGGAGCTGAGTGTGATATAATGATTTTAGGATGAAAGGCCCTTTTGTTGCAGGATTAGTTGAGATCACACAGAGCCTCAGGTTAGCTTTAATCGTGACAGGCAGGAGAGAAGCAACTGCCTTTATCAACTACACTGTCTTACACAGCCCTCTATTCTTTCCCCTGCAGAATAAAAATATTTACATTAGCCAAAGCTGTCCTTTTTGCTGACACAAAGGGATTTCCCCCCCTCTTTATTCTGTGTGTTTCTTCCCTCATTTCTATGTAATATTTATACAATGGTTGTTAGAAACCCATTGAAGAGCCAGAGCCCTCAGGGGTACTGAACAGGCATAAATAGACTCCAGAAAGACATTTTTTTAATGTTTTAAAAATCAGCTTTAAACGTCCATTTGTACTAATAATGTGGATGCCTGGAAGTAAAAGCTGGCTGGGATCAGGGTTTCTCCCTTGCCTGTGTAAGCACAAAGGTCAGATCCTGGCAAGGTTTTTTACTGCTCACTTGGAGCCTGAAATTTGACAGCCACATGAGAAAGTGGGAAGGGGAATGGACGAATCCTGATCTGTATTGCTAAGGCTTTGTTCTGTACCATTCTCACTTCTTGAAGGAGGGGGAAGTACTATGGCACTCTCAAAATTTTAGACTGATAATGGAAACAAAATCTGTTTAGCCTCTCCATTTCTGGAGCTTCCCAACTAGAAATTTCCCTGTCTGATCTTGTCAAACTTCCTATTTTTTGTGAAGCTCAGCAGCTGGGAATTTCCTAAAGGGCAGTGGAATGGAGACGCTTGAATCTCACTGAAAATTATCTCATCGTGCTGCCTAGTACTGCTTGGGAAATCCAGGTAGTTTCCTGTGAAATATACAAAAGAAAGGTGGAAGCTGACTGTATACTTTGAGTAAAGCTGGTGTTATTTGCACCTGGAGTACATTAGAGATAGGATCTTTCAATGCTGAAGGAAAACACGTCATACTCCAGAGGCAACCACGGTAGCACAGCATCTCTCTCCTATGTTATACAGCAAGGAGTATGTAATTTGTGTACACAGAGCCTTCCCTGTCCACAGGATTTCTGCAGTCTGTCTCGGATAGACAAAAACATGAAATGGGAAGAGCTGGATATCTCAGGGCAGCGTTTCAGTGATGTCAACCATCTTAAACAGAGACACCTCTGCACAGAGTGTTTGTACTGGAGATCTCCAACTTAATCAAGATGTGAACACAGATCTGCTGCTCTGCTGATAACTGGGCAGATTTCAGCAGGCAAACTATTGACCTGACAAGATGTAACAACATAGATTAATACTGCTAATCAAATGCAATTTCTGTTTAATTTGTGGAGACGAACACATATTAAAACCTGAAAGAGATGTGCCAAAAAGATGTAAGTTTATCTTCTTGGAAGTAAGGAGCAGACCAAATTAAGTCTTTTAATGAGAGGTATAAAGGAGTAAATTTTATTCCTATCTGTAACTCTTCAGCCAACTCAATACCCTTACATTGGTGATCTCCCCTTGCTTAAAATCTACCCTGGTTTCTTGTCTCCACCGTAAGCATTTCAGGAATAGCCAAGGTAATCACTTTTCATGATTACCTTGGAAAGCACAGTGCAGGATGTTCCCTTTAACGATCACATGTTCCCTGCTGAGGGTGCAGAAACTGGTAAATGATACAGCCCTTCTAATTCAGATATAGCTGGAGAGGGGCTTTGTGGCACTGTTTGGCTATGGGAGCTCTTTGAACCCTCCTTTCAGCTCAGGGATTGAAAGCATTCAGGGAGGCTGTGCTAGAGGCAGACCCAGCAAAAGCAGCATTTACACAACTTCAGTTCAGTATTGCCTTGCTCTTGGAGTAAGAAAAGGGGCTACTTTATCTGGGAATGAAGATTTGAGTTATTTCTGTCTTTTGATCCAACGGCATTGCACAGAACGGCACATTAGCATGGTCACAAGCAGCATGGCTGACAGCAATGGGATCCATGGGGACTGGCAACCAGGTGCGAGACTTTCCTTCCAACCCACATCTCAAAGAATATCTGCAGGCATCAAGAGCAGGGCAGTGGGCAGGCCAAGGACAATTGTAAATGGGAAAGATATGCAGCATTATCTGAATTGTAACTAAATCACACTAGTCACGCTCCAGTGAACATTCAATGCTATTACTGAGTTCGCACGATGGAGCCATTAATTCTCCTGGGATAAATAAATATTCACTGCCTGTCAATGTTCTAGCTTCTCCCCCCCTCCAGGCTGATTGGAAAAATGGGTACTTAATCAGCTCATTTCGTAACACCATAAAGCAAAGATGTCTACTGTGTTTTGTGACAGGACAGCATTTTTTGCTTTGAAAAGTGATGTTGTTTTCCCAGAAGACCTTCAACAAATCCATCCCCCAAACACTGAGAAACACTGATTGTACAAGGGGCATTCTTCTAAGCTGTGTCTTGCCCATCTTTGGCAGCAAATGCATGAGCTGCTCATAAAAAAGAGATGTAACAAAAACCAGCCTGTGGTGTGGCACTGAGAGGCTGCATTTGTTGCTTACTGGAACTGTTTTTTTTTTAAATGCTCAGAGCCTTCTCAACAAAATATGCTTTCCTTTGACTACATTTCCCACACTAGAGGTGAAAATTGGCTTAGTTTTTATGCAATAAACATTGCTTTCTAATCCAGAAAGTCCTTCGAGGATCGTTTCAATCATAGTGTGGCTATTAAAATATAATTCTGTGGTGGTGTCTGCTACCCTTGCACAGCAGGTGAACATTACTGCAGTCTCTCTGGCTTTATCCTGAGTATTTCAGAACGGTTACCCTAGTGAGACCCAATGGTACTGTGCCCTGAGACTTCACAGAAATGTCCTAGGACTTCAATAGATCTGAATTCTCTTTGCTCATCAGTGTGGAACCAATGGTGGAAATGCAGGTGTTGGTTGCACTTCCATTGGTTGGATGCAATCCTAAGGTTTAGGGCTTTAGTTTGTTCTCAAGGACTCTGTGTTGCCACCCACAATTCCTTAGTTCCTTGCTAATGGGGAGGGTTTAAGCCCCAATACACTCTCATGACAGGTGGTAGTAAATAATCAGATAATAAATTTCATCAAAAATTGAAATCTCCCAAGATAGTTTAAGTAAGACAAGTAAATAAAAATGGTGCCAAACAGAAATCAGTTTTTCCCCTGCTAAATGAAATGTTCATCAAAAATACATTTTCAACCTTTTGTTTCTCATATATTGAAACTGCATATTCTGAGCAAGCTCATGCAAGTTGTTGTTGGTATCAGTTTCTTTTTGAGGAAAACTTGACTAGGATTTTTCTTTGTATGCTGTAAAACTTTTTTAATGCTTGCTTAAAATATTTTGCACAAACATCTAATGGCAGAACTTTTCTTGATTCATTCTGTACCAATGACATGACAATGCATATCCAATATAAATATAAGGCATGGTAATAGATCACAGACAAGTTATTGTTCCGCGAGTTGCACCGCAAATTGAAAGCTTTGACTCATACAAGCAGTCACTTAAATGTCTTTACAGGAATCTTGAATTTATAACAGGCCTTCTTACAGTCATTCAGTTCATTAAATAATTTCATTTAAAAGTAGCAGATAGTTACCTAAAGTGGCCACTCATACACATAATGCTCACTCTGGTTGTGATGTTGCTACGAAGAGGATTAACTTGGTCATCAACAGTTGCAAGTTGTATTTAGTGATGGGTGAAATTGCTGTAGTCAGCTCTAGTATCTCTGTATATAGGTTTACTCATCTTCAAGGCTCATACTGTCATACCTCTTATCATTACCCGCCAATGTGGAACAAGCAGCAGCCCTGCTATTACACAATATATTCAGTAGCAGGCGTTTTCAGAATTTCACAGGACATTGGAAAGTTGCAATCCCAATAGAGATTGCGGTAGTCTGTAAAGTCTCATAAGGAAATCTTTATTAGAAAACGGTGTTCTCCACAGAGGGGGAGTTTGCACAGCCTCCCCAGAAAGAGGCAGGATGTGCCAGTGGAGATTGGTGTGTGGGTAGGCAGGGTCTAAGCCAAGAGCCACAGAAGCTACTGGTCAGAATCATAAGGTCTCCACTGACATATCCTGGCAGGTATCTGATTTGCTGATCCAACAAAGCTGGTGTGTGGCTGAGGCGGAGAGCTGCAGCTAGAAAGGGAGTAAGGCTGTAACCCCACTGCAGAAAAAGAAACACTTCTTCTATTATAAAATGACACCCTCACACAACAGGCTTCTGCAGGATGTTCTGCACATCTGGGGCATGCTAAACTTTTTCCTGGTTAAAAATAAAAAATAGTGTTAACACGTATATGAGATTTTTTTTTTTTTTGACCAAAGCTGTCATTGTCTTTGAGACTTCTAGTAAAGAAGAGGTCTAGTCGGGTTTTGCATTTAAATCAAGGATTGTGTAAGGATTCTTCTAAACAGACACGAACTGGCAAATACTTTACCATGGAAGTGACGTCTTAACTAGAAGAGCATCTTCAATTTGTCATTGCTTTTTGACTTGTGATATAAATAAGTCAGAAATCAATGAACAGATTTGGACTGATGCCATCCCCAGTCCTTTCAGACACAGAGAAAAGTGTTATTTTGTTCATGCTTAACAGCTTCTATCTTCCTAAAATGGTCTATATCTGTTCTGCATGCCGACAAAACAGTGTCAAATACTGAACACTCCAAACTACTCACCATTGAATCAGAGAGGGATGATCGATCACCTAAGAAAACCCTGCAGCTGGGAACAAACTAGCTTCAATTGCAATCCTGTTGCTGCAGCGATCTTCTTGTACAAGGACTAACTATACTGCTGCTTATGAATTCTGCTTGCATCTGGTCACTGCTATTAAGGCATCACAAATAAAAATGTTCGAAGAGTCTGAGCTGACACCAGAAAGTACTGGTTTTCAGCCTAAAACTCTGTTCTATGCTTACTTGTCTGTGAGACTTCACAGCTCAACATTTACAGGTACACCCTCCAGAGCAGACTTCTTTTGCCAGAGCTATAACAAATTCATTATCACTCTTTGTACATTTCCTACCCAAAGAAGATGAAATCTTGACAACAAAAGACACCATGATTGAATGAACTTCTCATGCCAGTTGGAAGATGAAGGTGGGGTGGGAGCTGAAAGAAGCTCTTCATACAGTATTGGTGTAAGGATTAGGCCAACCTTTTTTTCCGGGTGTGGTCTTACCAAACTACTGCTAAGAATGTGCCATCCCACATACACTTGCTCCCAGGACTGATAGGGAAACAGTGAGAATGATGACCTAACTCCTTGTTTTGAAACCAAGTTGGTGATAATGAGATGTTTAAGGCTGAAAAGTGGTTTTTTTTTTTCAGGAAATTCTTTACATGGCCTCAGTGAACGTGATTAAAACGTCATCTGAATATATGACTTCTTGGATAAGTTGCCACTTTGGTCTCCACTCAGGTTGTAGGACTAAGTGGGAAATGAACGAGAGCATCAGCTAATGCTGATGGAGGATCTCACCCTGCAGGGGTCACAGATGAGTCTATATAGAGCCCTTTTGATCTGGCAAGGACAAACAGCCTGCTGTTCTCAAGTGGCAGTCTGGGGTTGTGATCTGAGGTGTACTACTGGATATGAGTATTGGCACGTGGACAGACATCAATATCTCACTGTGCAAACGGCCACGTATGACTGCAAAAATGAAACCTTCCTCCTAAACTGTCTGAGCCAATAGGTAGTTACGCATTTCACTTTTTAATCCCAAGCATGCAAGAGATTAGACTCATCACAAACTCTTACAGGTCAGAGGAAGCAAACGTTGTTACCCACTAGGGTTCAGACATGGCTGTACTGCTACTACACAAAAGGTGTCCTCCACAGAAACCAGACATCTCTGCAATCATAAATTTCATCACTTAAAACAAAAAAAAAAAATCCACAATAAAATTAAACACCCTTACCCGCCAATTTGTTTCAATGACTTGTGTGTGGCATCTGAGTGCTCTATACCACAAAGCTACCTGTGCCCTTCAACAAAGATATTTTACATACAGGTTATCAACATGTTTTTCCAGACCAAAAGAACAGGAATTTAGGTTAATTTAATAGAAAAAATAAAATATGGAATAACATTGATTTTGGCCAATATCAATTACAACATAACTACCCTATTTTACAAATAACAACTGAACATTTTACACATGTACAGTATTTTTTCAGTAAAAATGAATTTGGTTATAACAATGTGTCAGTTTTTTTTAAGAAAACAAAGATATTAATTTCTTCTCTATAATAGTGTTAGAGACATTTGTAAGTATCCAAACAAATTCTTTACAATCCATTACATAATTAAATCTCAATTATGAATATATATTTATATATAATATATATAATATTAACTTAAAATTTAAAAGCATTATGTTCTAATTAAACATGTTATACTGAGAAACGAGGCAGTAACAGGCTAGTAGTTAAACTAACACAAATTGAATTCTTTTAGATTTGAATGTTTATCAGGAAGTTTTTAATGGGCACCAAAGGAGCTTGACTGGCCCCCTGTCACACCGAACCAGGTTGTAATAGTTTATCTGCTCTCTGCTAAAGGTAGCACATTACCTCTATAGGTTTGTATCCATTTGTTTGTAAAACTTCCACAATCATTTTTTTGAGCCTCTTTATTTTCTAACATTTACATGCTTAAAAACCTGCAATCCATTTTCTGTTTGTGTTTCCTGGAAAGGTAACTAATAAAGATACTTTGTACACTTTAAGTATTATCCCCTGAAAACAGTATCTTTGAAGTACAATTTTCTGTTTTCTGCTAAATGACTGTCTTTTGAACAGTATGCTAAGTGAAGCTGATGAAGATACATTAAATGGAAATTTGTACTGGCAGCTGTGTGCCTGGGTAAAAAGAGAAAGGCAGGGGCCGCTTCTCACACCACCCAGGATGGTTTTACAGTGAGGTAACTCCATTGGCCTC
>NW_008825114.1:7198149-7207872 GCF_000699105.1 Pygoscelis adeliae
TTCTATTGTGAGCAGTTAAAAGCAGATTCAGGCCCATCATGACACGATTGTTACACCAAGAGAACCATTGATTTATTGCCTTGTATGTAATTATTCCTGGAGATGTATTTGGCACAATTATAAATCCAGTCCTGTAAACACATCCTGTCACATATAGTCACACTGGCATTTATGTATGGGCACTATGAAATAGCTCCACATATCTGTATGATAATATCCCCTTTTTTGTGAACGTTACAAGACAACAATAATTTATGAATACTTCTTACATGTTAGCAATGTCTTCTGACTTCTGAGCGTATACAGTACTCTCGCTTATGCAAACCAAGAGAAGTAGTATCTTTTTAATTTGTTCGCTACAGGAACAATGTTTTTTTTAAAGTTTATTTGAAATAGCTTTGACAATTTAAAAAAATAAAATAAAAATCCTAGCATATCTGTTAATAAGCTAGCTGTCTAAAAATGAAATCTATATGACCAAAACCACATTTTGGGCAAACATATATACATACTGCATGTGATACAAAAAACAGCACACAGCAGAGGAAGTAAGAAAGAAATGTGTGCAGAAATGTTCACTTTTCTTTTTTTAAATACTGTTACAAAAGGGGCAGAACTTAGTCCTGCAGCTAATGATGTTTCTGATCCCCTCAGGAACTCAAGTTCCCCCTGTCAATACACATAGCACAAAAAAGACTAATGCAAATATTTTTATATTGTTTAGTTTTAATCCATGTAAACTTGTGTTGTATTCTTGAAACACTCTTTAAACATCTTGAAGGGGAAAGAAGCAGGGAAAAAAAGGGAAGAAAAAGGACCTTCAAAAAACAGGAATAATCCTAAGGTTGACAGGAAATCAAATCATGAGTAAAATGCTAATTTTGGCATCAAATGCTTTGGTCACACAATACTGACTCTGTGATCCTGGATGCTCAGCTCTAGACACCCAGTTATGAAAGGTAGGCGTGTTGTAGTTTTTCCATTTAAGTTCCAACAAACAGTTCACCATCTCCCCAGACAAAGAGGGGGGAGAGAGAGAGAGGTGGCTTTTTTTTTCCTTTTTTTTTTTTTTTTCCTTTTTCCTTTTTTCTTTTTTCAATAATATGGATTAATCTATAAGTCTACAGGAGCAGGAGGATGCTGGGAGGTGCCAGTTCACCCCTTGTGCGTACATGTTCTGCAACACAATTGCTGAAGCACTTTCCGCTGGCAGAGATTGTTCTTTTTCACCAGCATACAGAATCCTCCCTCGGCCCAAGACTCTTCCGTGGCTTCCGGAGGGCAGCAGCAAGAGAAGAAGGGGAGGTTGAAGGTTTGGAGAGCATGGCGTGTACAATGGAGGAAGATTTAATTGGTCAGACAGGCAGATTTGGTTGAAGAGACCATTCAGGAGCAGGTAGCAAGTAGGAAATTTGGTCCATCGAAAGGAATTTCAGTCAACAGCATTTTTTTTTTTTTTCAGGAAGAGATATTGTGTGGTCCAACAGGGAATGATTGGTATCCATTTGTGAAAAGGAAAAAAAGATTAGAAAGAGAATAATTAGAAAACAGTGGTATTTACAGCAAAGGAATTTGTTCTCAATTTTTATGAATCAAAAGAATAAAACACTCAAACTGCAGAAAAAGAATAAAACACTCTCAACAGAAATGCAAATCCTATAGAGTGAGTTAGACTAGTAACCAGTGCTTGATTGTCAGGCAATGAAATGAGACCCTCTATGCTTTGCAAATTAACAGAAGAAAAACCCTTCTGGACTTTCCTTGGCTACCCGAGACTGTTGAGAACATGTGCTGTGTGGTGGGATCCAGCATGGTGCATTGCAATTGCCTGAAGGCCCACACACTGATGTGTTGCCCTTTCATGGCAGCTGCACTTGGAAGAATGGGGGAGACAGTACTGAGATGGGGTTTCCCCAGTCTTGGGCAACTACATGTGTATCTGATTGAAGTTGCATGTGTACAAATGAGGACAGATTCATCCAACCATATTAAAGACCAAACTGGTAGGTCAAATGTTTGCGTTGCAGAATTCAACTGCAATACCATACTGAGACTGTGGTTACTCAAAACTCTTAGCATTACACTTTCTCTTAATTTGTCCGTCCATATCTGACCTTCTCTGGACTTGCTCTAGATTACAATGACACTTATAATGTCCTGATGTGAAAAGGTCTCATGACTGGTTTACCAGTACCTGTAATGTAACTTTACGATGGACAGGATACTTTTCGAAGTTTGAAGGCCTAAATTCCAACAGGATCTGTAAAGGTCCACAGAAACAAGGCTCAACCCTGCACCCTTTCTGTTTTATTTTTCTTATGTCTTTGGTAAATCTCTTACTAAATCCAGCAGAAATGAGCTGGACCCAAGAGTCATTGTTAGCTTTTCATACATCTGATGTCAGGTATCTTCCACATGGCTTAACACTGGGCTTTGTTCTGGTATGATTTTCCTGTTGGACTGCACTTGTTGGGCTGTGTCTACAAGTAATTCACATAGTAACATTTTTAGGGAAGCAAGATGTTATCTAAGTGTCTCTCTAATTGTGACATTTGAAAGCAATGAATATTAGTGAATAATTAAGCCAATCATATGCAATAAGAATGCTATCTTGGTTGCCACAGAGAACTTGGAGGAAGTTCAAATACCACCACAAATTGGGTGCTCCCTATTTCAGAATTCTTTTGTTCTCATTACCCTTTTACATAATTCAAGCAATACTAAAGGCACTTAAAATCCCTTTTACTTACCAGCATTTTCACAGTTTAAAGTGGCAAAATAGATGGATGTGATTCTATTGATAGTACACTAGGGTCTTCATATAAAAATCTTTTGAAAGCAATGGCTTTTGAAAAACAGGTAAGGAAGGAAAAGTAGGTTGTTGGCAGGGGGTAAAACTATTTTAGGAAAATTCAGGTAAAGTGGATGTGACTAATCTTGTTAATACACGCAAATGTAGTTTTCTCCTTTTCATAAACCTGAAAAAATTAAGAAGTAATGGAGACCTCAAATCAAGACTGTAACAGAAGAAAAGAAACAGACCAAACCAACCCAATACATGTAAAAGAAGAAGCTGGCAGTCGTGAAATGGATCTCTTCAGACAATTGCACTCACCATCCTTGCAGACTGTTCCCACTACACAGACACCAGTGTCTAGGTTATAGCCGCTTGGACAGCTCGTACAGTTTCTGTCTCCTTGACCACTGCAATCCAAACAGCTGGCATCGCATCTGAAAGACAATGGCAGGAGTTGGTCTTATGGCCTCACCAAACACAAGAGTTCCTAGGAGACCTCTTCTGTATTGCAAAGGGCTTGTTTGCTGTTTCTAGAGGTATCAGCTGCTATACTACTACTACTACTACTACTACTACTACTACTACTACTACTACTACTACTATGACTACTACTACTACTACTACTACTAAATTAACTCCCTGTGCAACCCAGTCCTGCTTCTTTCCTCCAACCACTTTCTATTCACACTTTTTTACTAGACAGCTGCATTATTCTAGTATTTTGGAACTATGAAGAAGTAATCAACAAAAGTATTAAGCTGATCACGCACACATGTGCCAGCAAGGCATGCGCTTAAGCCACATGATGGAAAAGAAAGACTGACCTGCTGCCCAGTCCTTTCATCACCCTTCTGGCTCCATCATATTTTCATTGTGTATCGATTATTTTTTTGTGTGGAAATCTGTAACGCGTGGTGATTTCCTTCCTGCCCTGAACTCAAAGTTAGTCAATAATAAGTGATTCCAAAGGATAACGAATGGTATTTGTTTAACAAAGAATGGAATAGAAAAAAAAGTCCCTTCCTTGCACAGCACAGCCTTGTCCAGGATCTATCCACCCATTGGTACCCTGAGACAGGTGAGCTATTCTGGACAGCAGTCTGGTAGTATACCTGTGGCATGTTTGTGAATATGCAGCTGAAGAACTAAAATGGTCCTTATGAATAGTAATTAACTTGCAGTTAAAAAATACTAGTTTGACTATTTTGGTTTGTTACTGAGAAATGCGGATCCTCTGCCAGATTTGTAAATTTTACATTTCTATGCATATATACTTAGATTCTCACTACGAGTTTTTTTAAAGTGGGCACACATACACGTGCAAGAAAAAACATTTTTAGAAGACCTGCATGAGTATAACACAGATTAAAATAAAAAAAAAAGCTTTTCCTTCATTTGCTTAGCATGCAATATGTTTTTCCTATTTTTCTCATACATATTATCTTTTTCAACATGGTAATAGCTAATATACTGCCAAACATCAAGACACATATGAGCCGCTGATCATACCTTTTGCAGCTTTTGTATCCACTTTCAGTAGAGTGATCAAGGTAATAACCACTACTACAGGACTGTACACATCTTCCATCTTCCATAAAATAACCCTGTGTGCAGTTTATACAGGCATCTACTCCAGCACCTTAAACCAGAGAGAAAGTACACTGTATTACTGGCTAGTTCCTCTTATTGCCTAACAGACGCCACCTCTAACTGTAGCAAAATCTAATAATTTTAGAGACTATGTTTTACCTGCCTTATTTTCTTTCAAACAGTAATATCAAGCAATAAAGGTACATGGTTAGAATAAACAACATTACATAATTTCAGCCTATCTTTTTCTCAAAGAAATGGCTGTTGGTAGTTCTAACGCTCGCACAAAATCGATCAGTCATTATTCCATCCCAGAAAGAAAATGGAGGGCATTACTGGAAATCAGAATGAGCTCTACTAAGAGAAAAAATTAAAAAAAAAAAGAAAAAGAAAAAAAAGAAAAGAAAAGAAAAGAAAAGAAAAAAAGAAGAGTATGTACACTTTCAATTAGAAAACTTAAATTTTCATGTTAGCTGAAAGAAGTCTGCTGTATTTAAAATATATTAAATAGCTATCAAGACAATTAAGTTTTTACATGTAAACAATGACGTTATTCTGTAACTGTGTTATAGTACAATAAAATCAGAGCTAAAAATATAGAGGAAAGGAAATGATGCAGATAAATGTCAGTGGAGTACCTGCACACGTTGCACAGGAACGGTGACATGGTTCACATTCTCTACCATTATGGTATTTTCCTTCTTCACAGCGGATAGCACATTTAGTGCCATGCAAGCTATCGTAAAAAGGAAAAAAGCACAGTGTTTGGGCAGATAACAGCAACAGAGGACAACAAGGTCATGCACAAACCAGTAGTTCTCTTTTAATAAAAGAACAACCCATATATTAGGATTCACCAACTTCCTTCATTGGTCATATTTTATAAATTTAGAGACAGCAATCACTTCAAGTGGGAATGAAATGCAGTTTTGCCCATGGTGAAATACAAAAGCAGTTTACAAACTCACTGTAAATACTACCAAGTAGTAGGGGACAGAAAAAAAAAGAACAATGCCAAAGAGTACTAAAAATTCAGGCATGTAAAATGCAATTACCCACGAGGAATTTGGCACAGGGTCAGCACCACTGCATCCAGGAAAATGCTACGGGACTTGTTAACAAGATCTCCCGCTTCTCTTGAAAGACCAGCAGCATCTCCTGATACTATGCTACAGCACAGGCCAAGAATAGATTGACAGTGAAGGAAATCACCACCTCTTTCTGCAATAGCAGTTTCCTTTGAAACCTCCTAACTGAATGCCAGTTCTGAGTGGCTGGGGAGATTTGTCAAGATTACAGTCGGAGGTATTCTGCCTGCAGGCAGTTTTGAGAGAGAGCACAAAAGAGTGAGTGACAGTGGAAAAAGAAATAGCATGGAGTCGCATTTCCATGCTTCCCTCTAAGTAGCTGTTCATGCTTTTGTGTTATAAGGTGCCTACAGCAGGTTTGGTTGTTGTTTTTTTTTAAGCTAGGACTTCTCTGCCATGTTTGCCATCTTCTGTGGAACCTCAGCTTTCATCCAATTTAGCTCTTTCTCTAAAGATGCTCTTCAGCTCTGGTGATTACCACCCTGAGTGAGTGGAAACCCTGTTTTACAGATTGGATCCAGCAAAAGTCCTGTGTGCTCAGCACCACTGGAAATTTTCAAGAGTGTGCATGGTCCCAGTTTAGAAAAAAATTAAATTAGCGATTCAACAAACCTAACAACCCCTGCTTTCTTATTATTTTTCCCCAGTCACACACCTCAAAGTGCTTTACAAGGCAGATAGCATTATCATCTTTTTACAGATGGGAAAAGCAATAATTTGCCCAAGTTTATTCAATGGGCCAGTAACAGGACCAGAACCTGAATCCAGGTCTTCCAAGTCCCAGCCAGGGCCCTGCCCATTGATAACTCTGCCAAAAAAATGCAACAAGTTTCCAACAACTGGGGAATATGAAATGCATGTCCTGCAAGGCTCCATTTATCTGTCACACCCACACAGATGGTGTTTTTTCAAAACATTACCAAAAATTAATCTCAGTTTGCTAATATTGCCCCAGAAAACATGAAGTTTGGGTTCTTTTGATCAGAGAAATTGATCTCAATTTCTCTTTCTCTTCTCACACCGAATGGACTTGTCTACTCTCTTCAGTGGTGCTACAAGCTGCTGTTTGTGTAAATGGACAGGGAAACTCAGCTCCAGAGAAATAAAGAAAATGTGGGCAAAACTTTTCTACAACAACTGTGTCCTATAAGGTCACAAATCTATGTAATCTTTGGTCTCCTGACATATTTGCCCATTCTAGGAACTTCTAAACTGCTAATTTACTAATTTGATTTTGCAGATACACAGAAGGTCATACTGAATCTGTTAAAATTCTCCAAAATCTTAACATGGACTGCAAATTTAATAACATTTTAAAAGGGAAGCAGATACTCATATTTCACAGACAGTGTAAATAGACCAATGTTCTGATCTGATCCCATGCTTTCCTTCCCATTAGATCACACTTCCTTTTCAAAGTTTTTCACTTAAAAAAAAATAGAGATATTCGTAATAAAAATTGTGCAGGCACTTGGAAAATCTAGATGCAATGTAAATACACAGAAATAAGAATTCCTTTACAAAATGTAAAGGGATTCAGCTATTGATGTCCTAGAAACAAACAACATTCAGCTTTTACTAAGAGATGAAAATCCACTTTGATGGAAAGTAAAAGCTCAGTGTTAAAACATTTGCAGAACACTGGTATTCTGCAAGAAGAACCCCTATAGGTGCTGAATATTGGCTTCATATTTTTTGTGGCATAAAGCCAGCATACATTCTGTCATGAGTTTTATAAGATTTTTGACCTTTGCTGCTTAGATCAAAAGGTCATTCATTCATAAAGGAGCTTGAAATGTGTACTGCTGCTTTGTAGGTTTTACCTATCTGTTTCAAGAATGATTAAGTCCTCCAATGAAGAAAAAATATCCACTGCTGTTTAAAATATGTGCACACTATATTGTAATAGAATTGAGCCTGAGGTACTTGAGATAAGTGAATGTCTGGATGTGTGAAGAAATACAATAAAGATAAGAAAATAGTTTCTAACTATCACAGGAATTAATCAGAAAGATTAATATGTTTCATCAGCTCTACCTCTAAAATAATCCTTGACTGCCGCACTGTAGGTCAAAAAAGTGAAGAAGCCAGCTTTCCACATGACTGTGGCTTTTATTTTGTCTGAAATGAAAGGTCTTCTAAAAAATCCATTGTTAGCCAAACTGGCACATAATAGCACAAGAAAAAACTAAAGAGCGATGGAACACATGAAATGAGGGCCACTCAAGGTTAAATAGCTATCTGATGGTCTTCATTGTGTATCCACAGCCTTGTAAGCCTCTTCAGGTATTGTGTTTAGCTACATCCATCATTTCCCTACCTTAGGCCATGTTTGCATTCCGTGCAGATTTGGAATTCAACACAGGTCTTACAGTTTTCACTACATTTTCGGCAAACAATCTTATCTACAAAGGAAAAAAAGAAAACAACCCAGAAAACCTTGGTCAGTTATGTTTAATAAAACTATATGGATTTATTATTATGTAACTTATTGCTTTCTAGCTTGACATCAGGAAGAGAAGCAGCAAGCTAGACTAAAATAGCTAAATTCTGCCTTTTTCCATCAAACATCAAATGGTTTAATCTATTTCTAAACATTTGAAGTTATAGTTGTACTCTGAGAAAAATACGCTTTGAGGTTGTTAAACATCTTCATAAACATTTTAAATTTATATTAACTATTTATGATATGGACTTAAATAATCTTTTCATACAGCAGTGATATGCAGTAACGATTGCCATGTGTTCCAGAGACTGTCCTGCAATTTACCTCTTACCCTTTCCATGCAAGCAGCCTGTCCTGTCTTACCTGATTTGGTGCTTAAAGACACATCTGCATGAACAGGTCTGATCTTAACAAAGTCAACACATAAATTACTTAACACCTGCCTTTTCATCTCAAGAGCTCCCTACTTTAAGAGGTGTCTCTCTCTCTTCGGACCTGGTGTCTTTTGAGATGCAGTGCCATGTACCTTTCTGAGAAGAAAACCCTGATGTTCCCGTTTAGTCCTAAATTTTCATCTATCCATCTTAATTAGGTGGAATGGAATTCCCTTTACTGTAGTCTCACACAGTGAAAAATGGAAGAATTAAAGTAGTACCTGTTTTTACTAATCCTCAAAAATGAACTCACAGCTTCATGATGAAGAAAGCAAAAGGTTAGGTACCTTGATGAACAAAGCTCCTGAGCACATACTTATCTTCTAAGGATGTGTCTAAAGATAACTGAAGTCACTGCAGTTTTAAGCCCATGTTTGAATATATGTCTAAGTATTTTTGCTAGCCAAAACTGGAAATTAAACACGGGCAGTCTACTTGGCAATCACAGGAGGAAACTGAAGGCAGGTGTCTCACATGGCAGAGAATTAGTGCTCTTGGGTCATCACCTCATTGCAGATACTTAGGTCTGTCAGAAACATTAATTGCAACCACATTTTACATCTGAGGAGCCTATTTTTCTTAGACCTCCAGTTCAGTGGCCATGGTCGATTTCTCATCTCTCTCTTCTATCTGGTGTCATATTTGAATTTGGGGGAATGGGGAATGCCTCATGTTCAGAACATGGGTGCTGCCTGTACCTTTCTGGAGTAGTGATAACCTGATCTGTCCTGCAGCTGACTTGCTCTTGAACTGCCCTCATTCTGCTACAGTTACTCCCAGCCACAAGCAGAAAAAACATCCTGCCACTAAGCATGGTTTTTAAAATAAGGGAAGATTTTTGAGGAGCTTCTTGATCACACTTGGCAACAATTTAATAAGAGGAATAGGATAAGAGACAGATGCATCAACATATACTTTTCCTGCTCGTAAGTATTCCAGCAACCTCCCCAGATCAAATTCTGTAGCCCACAATAAAGAAACAACAAGAAATACTAACTCTTATCCAGGTAAAACCCATCAGGGCAGTTGGTAATACAGCTATTGGTTACTTCATTCAGGTAGTAGCCAGATTTACAGGTCATGCACTGGTCACTATGGCCTCCAACACAGGTTTCACAATTGGGTGAGCATTTTTTACAGCGTTTCTTGTCTGCATTGTAGTGACCAGGTGGGCAGGTCGAAACACAGATCCTGCAGACAGCAGGGAAGAGAAGGCAGAGTCGTTAATGAAATAACCTGCCACCACATTCCTGGACCATGACTGCAAAGCAGAAGTATTTCTCAGCATTGCTGCTTTTCTAATGATCACGTTTACTAAGATGTAACCCTCCAAAGCATTGTATCAAGCTGCCTCTTCTCTTCCATTTA
>NW_008825114.1:7207893-7210068 GCF_000699105.1 Pygoscelis adeliae
ATCTCACCAGCAAATGCCTTGTCAGACAGTCATACAGTATCATTTTTGACCATCTACATTTCCTCCTATCTTGTTCAAACTCAATCACAGAAGCTGTAGTAGCTATCACAGTTATATATATATATATATATATAGCCTCTTATGAAAAAATAATCAAGAGATGGGGAAATAATCAGAGAAGGGTGTTTGAAGGCTGTACTTTAAATTCTGATTAGCTAGGGTTTTTTTTTTTTCAACTCCTAAGAAAGCTTGTCAAATTCAGTGGAAAATAAATTTTCCATGACTGCAGCAAAGAGGAAAGGAAGTTAAGATATACACTAAGAAATCTATGAAGTAAAGATTTTTTTCTTTTAGTCTTACCGTGTGTTGTTCTTAGATTTGTAGTAGTAGTGCAGACAGTCAGTACAATGATCTGGTCCTGGCCCATCACACCCTACTTTACTGCATTCTGCATTGCAGGGACCTGTAATAAAACCAGAATACAGCGGGGGAGGGGATTAAAACTTCTCATTTAGTAGTTAGCACCCCTTAAAACATAGCATTTTAATGCAGAATGCAATTACTCTGTTTCCCTGTTTGATTTGAATTCCAAATAGTAATTTGGCTCAACCAAAAGGAAAAGTTTTTTTGTACCTGAAGACCTTGCAAATCCTGGCCTCAGAATTTATTCACAGCGATTTACAATTTTTAGCAAGTGTGGCATCCTCTATAGTATCTATCAATGAGAAACTATTTCTGGATCCAAACAGATGCTTTCCTAATGAGTAACAAATCATTCTGAATTTTATTCAGAAATGTGCAAAGGCTTCTGTAATTCAAAATAAGGAATTATTAGCAAAATCACTTACAACAAGCAGGTCAACATAAATGATGGACAACATGATCAGTGGGTACTCTGGTTACCAGCTGGGTAACAACTGGTCCAAGTAGCGTCCATAACGCAACTGAAGCAGCCACCAGGGCCCAGATGCGCTTCCCTGTGTGTTGCTACGTGCTGCAAAAGCCTCAGCTAATACTTGCTGATTAGCAAGTCTTCCATCTCACCTGCACTCATGTTGGACTCGATGATCCTTATGGGTGCCTTCCAACTCGAGATATTCTATGTTTACAGTTTTCAAATACGTCCTTCCTGCTACAGGAGGAGAGAACTATCAACTCCTGCCTTTATGTAGGTGAACAAAGCCCATGGGTGAAGTTACAACTTTCAGGATCACTGCTCTCTCGTGAATGAAATGTGTTGAGTTTGCCAGCCACCTTGAAATTTCTCCTAACATCAGGTAAATTTGAAGTAAAGTGAGTTTGCTTCATACAAAAACTTAAGAAGTTAGTGACCTTTACAGCAGAGTGTTTCATCACCTACCAAAACAAGGAGTTCAGCAGCTCTCAATCTAAAATATGGACTGTGGGTCTGACATGCTGTGGCACGAGACAGTAATAACAGAAACTTCTAAACTGAACTTTGCCCTGCTGTTTGCTTGCCAGGGCTATACTTAAGATTCATCAGCCCTAACCACCTACACGATGCTCCTAATGGATTACATGTAGGAAACTGCCAACTTGACTTATTTTGCAGTACCAAAAATCTCTCCCTATTGAAGTCTAATGAAAAGATTGAAAAACTTCTATAGGGATCACTGAGAAACAACACAGATGTAGAAGATAATGTTCCACATATATATATGTGTGCATATGTATGTACATATATTTTTATATACTTATATGAAAAGCAGTGCATTCTTCATAGAATGTTAAGTGTAGCTTAAAAATATATAACTCCATGCTTACAAACTCATAAGGATGAAATTAAAATATCTAACTTTAAATTATGAAACAAATAGTTCTGTTCTTAAATTAAGAATCCACTTCACTGAACTTTTTACATATGTAGAGTTTCAGGTCACTCCTTCAGTCTATTATGTGTTCAGTAAATCCACAATCAGAGTAAATGAATGTACGCACCTGAATAGTCATTTGTTCATGTAGGGTCTTCAACTGGACTAGAGCGCATTCTTTCCACTTTCGGAAAATCATTTCTTGGTGAGTAAGGCTGGATGGATGTCCCATACAGTACTAAGGACCACTCTTTCAATTTGCCTAGAAGTTAAGTATTTAAAATCTAGTTTTAGAAACCATTTCTATTTCCTGTGTCTTACAAAAACATCACTTGTAAACATG
>NW_008825114.1:7210111-7220451 GCF_000699105.1 Pygoscelis adeliae
CGTTACCAGGAAGGGAAGACATGACTTTTCAAATAAGTGTCTTCATTTTAATATATATAGTGCAATTGCTGCTTCACTATAAACTGAGAAAGCATACTTTCTTCAGTCAGATTTTTACATGGCATTTTCATTGCGCTCCAGCCTCTTGTAGGTCTAGTAAAACTTTGCACCATGGGTTGAACTCAATATAAACAATAAACAACAAAACCTTTGGCCATACAGTTATTTGGAAAATGTATATGGTACTCAACAAGGAGTTTTTGCTCTGGATTTCACTTTCCTTCAGAACATTAATTATCCAGTAATTATTATTTGAGATCTCTTAGCTAACTAGCAGTATTCAGAATTCTGACTTAAGAAAGGGGGTACATTTTGTTTATTACTCAAAAGTACTTTCTACTGGCTTACAGGACACATCTCGATGAACGGGAAACAACTTCTTTTAAAATCTACATGGTAGAACATCAGTCCCCTCCCAAACCAGCATAATTTCTTATTTATTTGCCCTAGTTATTTGGCAGATATATCACTGCATTGTCTGCATTCTTCACTAATATTTTATCCTTTCAGTACTTGACTGAAGAAAGAAAAAATTGTTTGCCTGCCTGAAGCATTATCTGACTTTTTGGCAAGTTTTTTGTGGAAGAATAAAAAGATAAATGTATATCAAGTCATCAGTTCAGTCTGTCAGGACACAAAGTGTGAACTTCCAGTCCCCACTTTTCTGTCTGTACTACCCGGTGGATTAATTCTGTGAAAGAGCAAAAGGACTCAGGCCTGAAATAATGCCTAAACTAATGATGCATAAAAAACTCATCCCTGCTTGAAAAGATGCAATGTAAGTTTGGTCTTATCCTGTTCTCTTGATTATATTTATCTATGTTGGAGTAGCTAGTTGTAAATGTCAAATTCTCATCAGAAGAGAAAGGAAACAAAGGAGCAGAGAGTATTTCTTTTCTGAATTTGAAAGATCCTGTTTTGGAGGCTGTTCTGTGGTTGAAATACTCTTCCCTTAGAACTATTATTTAAAAAGAAGTGTAATCCAGGTATGTCTCTTCTCAAGAAAATCACTTAGTATACTTCATGTAAAATTAAATTCAAGCAATCTTCCTCTTCTTTCATTTTAATGATACTCAATAATTTGGGCTTTCATATTGTCCACTTGGACTTTTTCAACCTGCACAAGCAAATTACTTTGACCCTTGCAAGTGATTTTCTGTATTTTTCCTAATGTCACCTGGTGTCCTCCATTGACATGACCGAGACAATACATTATCTCTCTGCTTTTACATTCATCTTTCAAGCAGTAAGCAACAATAAGCAAAACCACTACCTGACAGATGATAGCGCAGTTCTTTTAAATGATTTATACTGGGGTTAAAGATGGGGAATCTCTGTTATCCCTCTGTCTTTTGCCAACCCAATTTAATCTTTCTGGGACAGAAATTTCTATACTTCATATGAAACCTTCTCTGCTCTATACTCAGTTTTTCTGAAGAAACTATAGGCAAGAGACTACATCATATGACAGTTGTTTCACACAGTAGCTCCCAACTTTTCACAGCTAAAGCAAAGCATTACTTTTTTTTTAGAGACATTCAATCCTGATTTAAAAAATCAACTGATGAAGAGTCTGCCAAAATACTGGCTAATTACCTTGCCTGTAAAACTGCATGCACCTTATTTTCAATTTGTCTTTTCCTACCTCTAGCTCACAGTGATGTAGCTCTTCAGTTCCCACTAGATCAAAAAGACCCAAATCCCACGTATAGACATATGGGGATCAAGTTATCTCTCAATGTTCTTTAGAGCAATTCAGCTGCATCCTTAAAGGCACTTTTGTTTTTAGGAAAGGAGTCACACAGGGAACTCATTTTTAACCAGATACGCAGTCATCTCTACAGCCTTTTCAAAGCTATAGCTTCTCCACATACAGTTTCTGTCCTTTTTGTGTTGTAACCCACTTCTACAGCATATGGACTATAATATATTGCATGCAACCAAAAAATGTGTGTTTTGCTAAGTTATTCAGATCTTTTCATCCTCGTCACTATTATGCTCCAAAGATCACTAAACTTTCTAAGGGTTGATTTTATACTTCTTCCAGAACACTGGTAAAAATACTGAATACTAGAAAAAAGCATTTGCAAGGACCCACTAAAAATAAGCACAGGTAAAGATGCTCCTCAGACACAGTGTATTGTGTCTGGACTTTACACACATGGAAGGGCTTGTACTAACATTACTGCAGGAAGGATTGGTGCTTTGAATGTATACCTAATGCAAAAGGGCAGCAAGGGGAATAATGCAGGGTCTCTCAGGAGATTAGTTGCCTTTTAAGAATGGCTCAGTAAATAAAGAGGGGAAAAATTCATGTGACTTGCCAGCAAATAAATAAAGTCTGCCTCAAGGCAGGTTTAATTTGCACAATGAAAATATTTCAATAACTAAGTATATATACATACACAGACACTTTTATAATGAATAAACAAAGTATGCACATTTAAGCCAAAATCTTTCTTTCCCCATTTTTGGCAGATTCCATCATTTAGTTTGGCTAGAATAATCCTTTACCCTGCTTGTATTTAGTATGTAACAGAGGTCCCATATTGTATGTATAGGTGAAAGGGAATATCACAGTGTTTCACAGCAAGCACATGTCCACCTCCATAAACTCTACAGAATTAAATGCAGAAATCACATGCACTACTTTTATGAACTGGACCCTGCATTTCTTTACGGGTAACAGATGTGGCATTACCTTGCTAATGCAGGGATATGATGACATGTTCTCAATTTGATTACAGGAAAACTGCAGCTCTTAATTATAAGACCTTTCAATAGCTAAACAAACACACGCACACAACAGAAACAAGAAACAGGCATGATGGATATCAGTGTGATAAACTGCAGGCTACGGTGATAAACTGGAGAGGCACCATGAATTGTGTTTAAGCACCTTTTGTTTACTTCACTTTCTGTTCAGTGCGGAAACTAAGCCCAGCATGCCCAAACAGCTGAGTTTATCCACCACTGATATATGGCAGGCACTTTCAAATCTTTCTGAACAGAAGTGTTACTAGGCAGCTTTCGTCACAGGGCAACCACCACTCTAGAAAGTTGGGGGACATATTACTAGACAGTATACAATGAACCAGGATCCAAATTCACAACCAGACTGCATCTTGTGAAATCCAAATGTGTGTAAAAACCTAACCAATCTCAAGCACTGTTTCACATTGTGGTTAAAAGAAAGTAAAGAGTAAGTTCTCCAGCAGGATTCCTTCAGTGTATCAGCTTCCTGAACAACCCTTGGTTGGGCAGGTCTACTTTCTCCACATCCCCTGGCCTTACTGCCCCTTTTCTTCCAGGGTTGGGTCTTTAGGCTTAAGTCCTCATGGAGCAAAAGAAATTAGTCCCATGAGATTAGCCACTGTAGCACTGAGAAGAGTATATATAAAGTATTCAAATCATTAAATCAGTAAGACCTATACGACTATGTATGTAAAACAGGAGTGTGCAGGAACAGGTTTTAAAGTGTAAAGCTGGAACTATAGCTGGCCACTTTTAGACTGTCCTGGTGACATAAAAGGGCTGTAAAAGATGTCTGGAGAACAACCCAAATGAACAGTGTGCAAAATGGCTCCATACTTTTCTAGGCTTTAGTACAGGAGTGTGCCAGGGAAGAGAAAAGAGGGGAATAGCTGAAAAGTGTTGCACTGTGGCTCTCCTTCATGCCTGTTGGATGAACCATGGATTCCAGTACACACAAAGGTGAAGAGCTACCCTAACTTGTCCTTCAAGCCAGAGATGTTCCTGGCTGAGTCAGGAATAACAAGTGCAAGATGGAGTTGAATCTCATTGATTTTTGTCTCTTTTCAGTAATCTGATTAAAATTAAATTACTTCATTGTTGTTTAATACCTCCCCTCTATCAAATTCTAAAGCACTGAATATTAAAAAAAACCCCAAACAGCAAACCTCCCCCCGAATCCTTGAACAGTTCTGCTCACAATCTATGGCTGCTTTTCCGAATACATTTAATGAATACCCCTTTTTAGTGTACTGGAAGATTTGCTCTGCATTTATTGGTGCAATTAACATCACTTAGCCAAGAAACTTTCACCACTGCAAAACCATGGTGAGAAGTAATCAGTGCAGATGAAATGAAGTGAAAATTGAAACACTGGTAATGCTGGTTTTTCCTTTCAGAGCTCTAGAGGATGATAATCAAGATTTTCAAAATGCTGTGCTTAAAGTTAACCACTTGAGTATACAGCTGACATTCAAATGACACTGGCCATCCTAGAGTTACCACTGACTTTAATAAAAAGTTGTTCGTTGCTCAGCAATGTTGAAAATCACACTGATTATCTTGGTCTTCAATAGGGGCTTATTCATCTCATTACATAACAGGTTTTAAAAATTTTGGCTTATGTCTGCTGGTTTAGCATCCTAAAAAAAAAAAATCGGGTTATGCAGACAACTGACACAGGCAATAAGAGAATATACTTTGATGGCCAGACAGACAGAGAAACTTTTTTAAAAAGCAGAGAGATTGGCTATCTGGCCATCTGCTGCATTGAAAAGAACATAACTCAGCTAATGAAGAGCAGAAATAAAGAACTAAAATTCTCATTCAATTCCATCAGTTTCAACAGCAGTTGAGTGAGGCTGATCTGTGTTAGATTTTTTTAGACAGAAAATCATCTAAGCAGCATAAAATCAGCACTTCTATTTTGTCATGATTTTGAAATGAGAGGGTTCATTTTTGTCCAGGGTAAAATGTATAAACCCAGTTGAGTTTGGCCTATGCACCACTTGGAATAGGAAGGAGACTGTACACTCTGTGTTCACACATCAGAATTCCTCCTGTGCTCTGGCTTGCTCTAAGTCATGATGGAACTAGTCCTACTGAGTTTGTAAGCTGTAGGAGTGATTGGACCAGGTGGCCTCCCAGAAAGGCACATTTACCTTGAACAGGTGAACTACACATAGCCTTCATTGCAATCTGAATAGTTTAACAAACCAAATTTTAACCAAGAGGAAGACAAAGTCCTCCATCTCCATATCTGGTGGCAGAAACATTAATGGGCCTTTCTTGGGCAAAGTAGAATTGAAAAAATTAACATTCTTCTAGAATAGTCAACTACATGCACATGCCTATCACACTAGCCTTTCTTATTTCAAACTCATAGCTTTTAAGCACTTCAGTTTGCATTTTAGTCAATGTTTCTTTATGTGTACTTTTGCATGTAGTAGAAACAATAAAAGTACTTATACTTAGTGAGGCTCATTTGAATAGTTTGAATGACTTCCAATAACCTACTAATTCAGGAACAAACATACTTAAAAAAACAGTTAAGTTCACGAACATATATTTTTATAGCTTCAAGTACTTTAAGTTAACAACTATGTCTTAAAATTCAGAATTGATTTTCAGTAAATCAATTAGAAAACTTTTACTACTTTGTGAGTTTACTTAGCTGCCCGCAATGGAATGTATCTTTTATCTCACTGAATTATAAACTAATTATTTTGCTAATGTCATTGTAGTCCTAAATATATTTCATAGCAGAATTCTTATAATTAATTTTTATCTACCAGAAAGCACTAATCAACTAGATTTGTCACTTCCAATGCAATATTATTGCATTCTGACATGTCCAATCAGAGTAAGTGTTAATTTAGATTTAGTGATAAATGATTTCCAATACATCAGTAGTATTCGTGTCTCTAATATATTTTAATATAGATTATTTGTTTAAGTGATATTTCACCTTTGATTATATTTATGAATGGGTTTCCACCGACCTTGATGTGGGGCTCCGAAGGAAGGAAGGACTATATTCATTCATTATTCATGCACAAACAGTGGTATTTTTGTCTGCGTATAATGTATCTATTTTAAAATGTTTTTTAAGGTTTAAATTTTCAGTAAGTCCAAAGGCAAGTATACACTCATCTCTCATAACCAGCAAACAGAAGTAAGCATGTACTCCCGTGAGTCTCTTTGAAAGCCCTTCTCTCAATCTCCATTTCTTTCAAAGTGCTCACACTGAAATAATGTGAATGAAACTGAACTGTGCAGTGGGAATTAAAAGCAGAAGAATGATTGCAGCCTCAAAAATTCTTACTAGGAGCACAGTTCGTGAGTGGACGAATGCCAGGTCTGAGCACTCTGCCCATACACACAGGAGTGCAATGCAATGTACCAGTGGTAGCAAACCGTGAATTTCTTTCTCATGTGTAGTGGGATTTTCTAGTTGTGTAAATACTGATAAATGTCACTTTTTCTTATGGGTAGGATAAAAAATACAAAGCAAAGAAAAACAACATGAAAAACAATCCCTGGGCCCTATATAGCTGATAGGGGCCAAGTTAATATGGGCCCTATATCAGTCATGAAAGTCAGAGGTAATATGGATACAGCAGAGTAACTCTGGGCTGCTTTAACAACTTATGTTGAAGACCTGTTTGATAAATCTATATTCAGCATCCAAGAAAACAGATGCCTGCATATGGAGGTACTATGACTTCTTTCAAATGTGGCACATGCAGTTTCATGCAGTTTTGTATCTTTTTTCTTGAAAACTGCACCTAGTAAAGATTTGGCTTTGTTTAAAGCACTGGCTCTTGATAACCTGTCAGATGGTACAGGGGTCTGTCTCTGCTTGAAGAATTCATGTCCGGTATGATGTAGCTCTAAATGGCCACAGTCTCTTTTTATACTTCGAGGCAACAAGTGACCGCAAGAAAGAGGGCAGTTTACCCCTGAGAAGATGAAATTCTCCATGGAAACCAGAAGTAAATTCAGAATAAAAAAGAACCATGTGTCTTAAATGGCAAATAACAGCAACATAAAAATGAAGAGTACACTGGTAACTGAAATTAAGAATAATGCTCTTCACAGCTCTGCCTTCACACTAAAACTGGTGAGATGTTCCAGCTGTAAATAGAAGTTGGAAAACAGTCAAGGCAGTATTAGCAACTGCAAGACTTCTTCTGAATTCACTGAGCCCAAATAAAGGTTAGAGTCATACCTGGAGTCTTGAAATTTCTCAGCTGAGATGGAGTGTCACAGATTTCCAAGATCCAGTCACCTGCTGCTTTTTCACTCCAGCAGTGAGTAGTCATAAACTCCCAGTTTTTGAATCCTTCCATGGAATGATCAAATAACCTAAAATAAATCACGACATTATTTTAAGTGAACCATTTTATTTAGGGAGCTAAGCCTCCAAGTCTGCAAATTCTTGAACGACATACTAATTAGCCAGTTCATTCACCTGTGCCTTTACATAATGTTACTCATGATGGTTTTCCCACACATATTTCAAGTACATTCAACAGTTTCTTGTTGTTTTGATGGAAGAGATTCTTTACATGCCATCATTTGTCATAATGTGAAAGAGAATGGAAAGATAATTAATTTTAAAAAAAATGCTAGTACTGTTTAATAGGATTGCTTTAATAGCAATCCTATTGCTATTAATAGCATGATGTAAATACAAACAACTCATAAGTTGGAAAATTTCTGTAACATTTATTTTTGGTTTTGGATTGGAATACTTAACAGGGGTTTAAAAACAATAAAAAGTATTAAGTGACTGAGACAATATTAGCGATTCAATATATGCGACTTCTTGTGAGGAAATAAAAGGTAACTGAGACATTGGTCTCCATCCTCAAATGACCAAGGTATCACCCTCTTCAAACACTTGACAGAACTGAGTTTGGGTAAAACTGAGAGACTAATGGCATCTGATGGTTTCATCTAACCAACAACATTACCATAATTTAATTACCTAGGTCTTGGGGGAAGAAGTTGGAGCTTAGGCCTGGATTACAATAATTTCTAGTATGGGGGCCCAGTTCAGAGGTTGCAATGTGATGCTGATCCCATGGGGCAAGACGAAGGAGCCAGCGATTTTATTACCTAGAACTGGAATTTATTAATGAGATTTTGGAAAGACACAAGAGAATTTGCACTTTTATTCAGTGCTCACAGCTTGTTGCCTGGTACCCCAAAGCTATTGATGGGAGGTGCACCCTAATCAAGACTGTTGCCTCCAATAAAACAGCACAGCTCAGCTTTAAAAAATACACATATATACACACCCATATATATGTATGGATATATATTTCTATATAGATACATGCATATATATACATATATGTATGTATATCTATATATATACACACATATATGTGTATATATTTATCACATTTTTAATTTGGCCTTTATATGTGCAAATTCCACTGGTAATAGCTATGCTTAAATATTTTTCATTAAAAAAATCTCTACAGTAGAAAATCCAATAGATTTAAAACCCTTTTCCAAGAGATAGAGAAAAATCTAGTATTAGACTACAAAAATATCATGATATTTTACACTGACTCGATTCTTTACTGTTATTTTCTAAGCTAATTTCAAGCTTTATTCTCAAAAGTTTGTGAAGTTCAGCAAACATTGGGAAAGCAGGATACTTTTGTAGCAATGTGAGTATGTGTCAATTTCTGGTAAAAATCGCCACAAAGGATGTGAATAAAATACCATACTTCTTGCTGAAAACTTTGGTCAGTTAGAGGCATGTGTTCAGGTACTGTGTATCCACGCTTACTTCAATAGGACCTGTATGGAGCTGCATGCCTGCTGTACTTTATAGGACTCAGCCCAAAGCTGATTTTCACACTCTCATTTGTGCAACCTTTTTCCATTATAAATGAATGCCTATAATAGTACTTTTTTTTTATTAGTGTTGATAACATTAAATTAAAATATAGATATATATTTAGAATTAGGCTTCATTTTCACTGATAACTGGGTGAGATTTTCTTCTGATGCAGTTCTGTGCCTCTGTGTGTGTGTATATATATATATAAATTCTGCCAGCAGAATTGGCCTGTTTCATGTCACTGTTAAATCAGTTGTTTGAATACAGCAAATCTCACAAACACATGGCACACATCATTTACTGAAAGGGTAGAAATTATTATGCAGTTATTATGCAGTGTTTGCATGTGGATATATCCAATTTAAGTCATTATGGAGGTTATTTCCAACAGTTAGTCAAATTGTCATACCGTGTTCTGCTGATAACTAATGTATTGCTTTCTAAACAACCTGTCAATCTGCCAAGGCAGCAATATTCCTCTTTGCCATTGTGGCAACTAAATTATATACAATGGTTCATCTAGCTTGGAGGTGTCGCTATCCAATTTAAGTCATTATGGAGGTTATTTCCAACAGTTAGTCAAATTGTCATACCGTGTTCTGCTGATAACTAATGTATTGCTTTCTAAACAACCTGTCAATCTGCCAAGGCAGCAATATTCCTCTTTGCCATTGTGGCAACTAAATTATATACAATGGTTCATCTAGCTTGGAGGTGTCGCCGAGGTTAAGTCGGCCTACGCCCTGTGTCAAAATTGCTTCCATAAAGAAAAAAAGACAGGTCATTGTCACAGGAGACTCCTTTCTGAAAGGAACAGAATGCCCAATATGCAGACTGGACCCACTTCTTAGGGAAGTCTGCTGCCTCCTTGGGGCCTGGGTTAAAGATGTGAAGAGAAAACTTCCTACCCTGGTATGGCCTTCCAATTACTATCTTTTATTGATTTTTCACGCAGGCAGTGATGAAGTTGCAATAAGAAGTCCAAGGGCAATCAAAAGAGACTTCAGGGCCTTGGGACGACTGGTTAAGGGATCAGCAGCACAAGCAGTGTTCTCCTCTATCCTTCCAGTTGCAGGCAATGATGAGGGAAGAAACGGGAAGACCCAGCATATCAATACCTGGCTCCAAGACTGGTGTCACCAGCAGAATTTTGGGGTTTTTGATCATGGGTCGGTCTACATGACACCAGGCCTGCTAGCGCCAGATGGGGTACACCTGTCTCAAAGGGGGGAAAGGATATTTGTGCAGGAGTTAGCAGGGCTCATTGAAAGAGCTTTAAACTCGATTTGAAGGGGAAAAGGGATAAAACAAGGCTCAACAGAGATAAGCCTGGGGGCGGCATGCCAGTGTTTGAGGGACCGTGTGCTAGCGAGGTCCTCCGGTCTGCTTCCCAATGTGCTGAGTACACTAGAGCACATTTGAAATGTCCCTGTACTAACGCACACAGCACCCTAGCCATCTCAGTGGAGGTAGGGGATGGAGATCCATGCAGCAGCAAAGATGCAAGGGTTGTTGATGTGCTAGAAACCACGGAAGTGCCTGAGAACAGTCTCATAGGAATTAGGGCTTCTTCCCCCAAAAAGGTGGCGGGATCAATAGCCCAACTGAAGTGCATCCACACCAATGCACGCAGCGCGGGCAACAAACAGGAGGAGCTGGAAGCCAT
>NW_008825114.1:7222743-7231766 GCF_000699105.1 Pygoscelis adeliae
TGTAGCGAGGTGGGTGTCGGTCTCTTCTCCCAAGTAACAAGTGATAGGACGAGAGGCAACGCACTCAAGTTGTGCCAGGGGAGGTTTAGACTGGATATTAGGAAAAATTTCTTTACCAAAAGGGTTGTCGAGCCTTGGAACAGGCTGCGCAGGGAAGTGGTTGAGTCACCATCCCTGGAGGTATTTAAAAGACATGTAGATGTGGCGCTTAGGGACATGGTTTAGTGGTGGACTTGGCAGTGTTAGGTTTACGGTTGGACTTGATGATCTTAAAGGTCTTTTCCAACCTAAATGATTCTATGAGTCTATGGTTCTAAGTACTGTGCAATTATATTGTAAAGTCTGTATTCACTGGGCTTCCATTTACATACATAGAAACACAAGTTGCTGTTTATGTTCACTGTAATTAGTCCAATATTTCCCATAATATTTTTTGTTTACAGTGTTTATTTCCCATGTTTTGGAATTTTAAATTGCTGACAGATTTCTGTTTTAATATTGCATCATTCTTTTAAGTAATTTTGGGAGGAAGAGACAAAAATCCCTTATGACTTTATCATAGGTATATAAAAACACCTTTACCTCAAATATGCTATGGCTGAAACTGTAAGCTTTCTTATCTCCATCCATTGAAATGAGAAAAATCAGTTAATATTCTTTCATAGAAAATTGACTAGTTTTTCAAAAGAATACTTCTTTGGGAAAGATTTGAATTTTATAAAGTAAGGTTTAAATTGGAATCTTTTAATGTATGAACTGTGTTTCTACAAAAGATTCTACAAATGAGTCAAACAGCTACAGACAGATCAAAAGAACAGTTAAAAAAAAAAGTAGAAAGATACTGACTCTGAGGCTGTCTGTATGTGTATGTTGTACATACTCAATGGTCCAAGTATTTTTGTGTTGTTCTGCCTATGTACTCAAACTCTCAAATCAATGAACCTGTGAGGCAGTACATGGATTTCCATTTCAGTGGTGTTAAACGAATGAATGAAATGATCAAATGTTCAGGTGTACTCTTCCTTATTAGAAAGCAATACATATGGAATAGGAACTTTTAAGGAGCACAGAGCCAGTCCAGATAGTCAATTGATTTTGTTATTTGTGAGATTGATACCAAGTCAAAATTCATATCAAGGACACACTTACACACAGCTTATCATGGACTAGTAATTTATCAGTATATGGTCTGATGAATTGTTAGTTGACTATTACAGGTTATTATAGATTAAAATAGTTAAACAAGATTATTGGAATAATCTGATAATTTTTATGACCACAGTCATATACACCTGCAACACCTGTATTCATGCATGTAACATGCTTTTAAGTACCAGAATGACTAACAGCGTAAGAATCTTTATAACTTATTTGTTAACATGACCACAACAGAATGCCAGATCTGTTACTGAATTACTCAGGTGACGTCTCTTAGTAACAAGACATTCAAGTTTGGGTGGATGTGACTACAGGACTGACTATATCCAGAGAAACTAATTGTGGGCTGTTGCTTATAATGAATAGCATTACATTTAAAAATAATGACTCTTCTCTCTCTGAGAAATTTTATGACATCACATGTCATATGTAGGTCTATATAAGAACATATATGTTACAGAGTGCAGAGTAAAATAATTATTTCTTTAAAAAAAATTCAAGGGTCTGGCCAGACTAGTGCTCTGTCTGGTCCCAGCACTAGGCCAGACTAGTGCTCTGTCTCCCAGGAACAGAACTTGGCTACTCGTGAAAACTGACCTTGTAGGCTCCAAACCCTTCCACAGTGTAATTTGTTGTGTTTCCCAGTCCAAAGTGGAATGAAAGTATACATTATTACAGACATATTCAAGAAGTGTTCAGGACTAAGTGCTCCGGTTTTTAAGCAGCTTGCTGTATGAAGACCGTAATTAACCTTGCAAAACCACTTTCCAACCAGTCTTTTTAAAAAATCTCATATAAACACTAGTGCTATTAGCAGAGGCACTAATATGGAATCTAAGGAAGAATCTATGTAAACGCAAACTCTGCTTGAATGCAAACTAGTTCCAGTAAGCCCTTGTGCTAAGCCACAATATCATGTGTCCTTTACATGCCATATATCTTAAAAGTATTCAAGAAAATACTTAAGATGTCTTCAAAACTTCTTGTCCTCTTCCACTGCCACCACTTCAGCCTAGAAATTGCATCACCTTTCTGTTTAAGAATATAACTTCAAGCAGAAATACTCATCTGTAATCCAATTTTAGACCCAGAGGAAGACAATTAGCCACTTTCTTGGAATTCCACAAGTGAGAACATAAGGCTAGTCGCTCACAGTTAAATCTACTAGCATTAAAAAAACCAACCAAGCAAGCATGTCAGCTTTTTAGCAAAGAATATCTGAGTTCCTAAATGCTCAGAAGAATTTGTTTTAATTTGTTTTACTTTTTAATTTCATGTGAGAAAAGGCAGCGGGGGTAGGGGATCCTTTTGATAACACCACCATCACCCATCACAAACAATAAAAGGTAAACGCATAAAAGGAGCTTTTTTATTATCAAGATCTTTTTTTCATCTCAGAAGGTGCAGCTCTACCTGACTGGCAGCCATGCTTGTATATTGAACTGACCACATCAAGAGCTAGGAAGCCCTGCACTGGCTGACGGCTGGGGCTGCAGTGGAGTAGGGGGCAAGAGAAGGCTATTTTCTCCTCTGTAGCAGTAGTCTTTGTTTATGATGTGCTCCAGCCTACTAAATTGGCGGCCTGATAGGCAAACGGTCCTTGCCCACTAGTCTAATTGGCCACAAGACTTCAAGTGAGCTTACAGTTTGAAAAGAGTACAGAGTGCCTTCCCGAGCTGAGCACCTGAAAATGCTTTGGTCAACTATTCTCCTTAGAGTAGCTCTTCTCCACAGGGTTCAACCACCAGCTCCCTGTGAGATGTAGCCCCTGAGGAACTGCAGACAGCCCAAACTGACTTAACCAAAGCTTCAGCCAGACCCTACTGCCCACCTGCACTGAAGTATTCAGGGAAAAAAGAAATGGTCAGAGAGCACACAGGCACTTCAGAAGCTTTCTCACCTACATGTGACAGGGAAGATCACTTAAAACTCTTGGATGTGGATCTAAAGAAGATGTATTTAAAATGTACGCATAGACATATTTTTTTTTAATTTCCATTTTACATCTGGCTATCACAATTTTATGAAACAATGGAGATCTCTGAGCTGTCATGATAAAGTTTAGAGAAGAGTAGCATGAACAATAGGGTACAGTGTCTGTCAGCCTGAAGTAGTGGATAGTACAGCAACCACCATCTTTAAATATGGAGAGCTTGTCCCCAGGGACTACATATATCCACATGAAACGCTCCATCATGACCTATAGACTTGCCAGGCTGCTAAGCTCCACACCCCACACTGGTCAGCCAGCAGTGTCGCTGATACTTATAGTTGTCTTCTTAAAAGCCACATGTGCTCTCTTATTGAATTTGCAGTAAACTTTCAGAAACCTGACTCTAAACAGGCAGAAATCCTAATGCAAGAGCATGAATGAACCTGGTGCCATATATACAGACTTTTCCTACCCTATCCTAGGTTTGAAAGGGACATCTGATTAGGGTAAGGGCAGTAGGGGACACTGACTGTCCATCACACAATCCAGTTTATTCCAAGCAAAACTCAATGTAGTAAGTGTTAGAGTAAGATTGGGGTGGAGCTAGTTTTCATAAGGCTAGGAAAAGATTAATTCATTCTCACTATAGTAGCTGGGGAAATCTATCTGCAGGAAGTAGAAATCCTAGGCTTTCTTCCTCAGCCTGTCTTAAACAGCTCCTCTCTTTTCTATTTGGTTCAATACAAACCTCAGAAGCTGAGACATTTAGCTGGATCCTAAATATGTCCTTAGCCACTTGTCTTCACTCCCCACTTTGACTATGGAAAATTAAGTCAAGCCTTTAATGATGGGTTCTAATTTTCCACTAAAACTGAACTTGAGGTATTGAATTCTAAAAGCCAATACATTCCTACTCTGCAGATCCCTGATTAATTCTTTATTAGTCTCAGTCATCAAAGAAAGGCATGTGTCACTCTAAATCTCAGATATATTGCACTTCATTTTTCTTCCACATTTTTCTTTGAGCAAGTTCCAGGATCAATTTTAGAGTTACATGGAGGACAGTGCCACTTACATGCATTCATTTACTTTTTTGCGCATAAACCCCCGCTAGTCTTTTCTGCAGAGCTCGGCAAATCAACAGAAGTTTTTTCCCCTCTTTGACAAAAAAAAAAAAGTTTACTTTTTTTTTAAATTGATGTTTTATCTGTAGTATCCCCAGAACTCCCCACCTTATTTACTGCTAATACTGCCAGGGTATAACAAAAAAAATTATTTCCAGGGGTATTGACATTGCAATTGCAGTTCAAAGAATGGGTGGTAGAAGGATAGTGGGATGTCTATTCCCCCCCCCAAAAAAAAATTAGAAAAGATATAGACAACCTGAATGAAATAAAACATAGCAAAGTTGGGAGAAATTGTTTTCTGAGAACTGCTTCATCCTGTAGATAGTACAAGCAGAGGATTATTGTTTGCTCATCCTGGATTTAATAATACCACCACAGAGTCCTTTTCAGTTACTGTAACAGTGAGACTCAGTGTGAAGGTTGGCCCTATCCTTTTCATCATATTTGGATACACAAAATGTTGTTTTTGTTATTAGAGTATAATGTGTAAGCTGCAATAAAGATGTAAGATGGACTGGTCCAGCAATCAAAATGTGCTCCTATAAAGAAAAGGCTTCTTCTACTTCTGATCACCAAGACTTTTTATGAAGCAAACTAACAAGTAAGATTAGATGAGAATACCTTGGTTTTGATCTAAGAGTTTCCCACAGAGGAGGGTATTATTAAAATTTACTGATTATCTAAGGTTTCATGATAGGAAAAAGATGGTCATGAAAATACTTCCCTTTGTTAGTGAACAGAGGTATTATTAATGGCCGTGCCATATAAGCATAGGAAGCTAGTGGCCTGGAAACTTGCCACCACGTGGCTAAAAAATTTCAGTTACGCAGTTCGAATGGCAGCAGCTGCTTTAAATTTAAAGGGCAAGAATTAAACAAGCCATGACTTCAGTGGGAAACAAATGAGCCCTAAGTTTACTCCTTCTATCTTCTTTGTATTTAGCTTCTCTCCATAGCCCTCCCTGTACCGAGTGTCTGTTAGAACTGACCTTGGTACGTCTCAAAACCACTCAGAAACCCATGCTGCCAAATCCAATGGCCAATTGTTTTTAAAAAGGGGATACTGTTCCCCTTTGGACTTAACTGTAGCCTCATCTTCACACCAGCCAGCACTTTCCAAGCCTGTATTTTCCTCTGCTGCAGTACATCCAATGTAATCATGTTTAGTACTTTCCAAACAACAAAGCAGATGTTCCCTGTAATGCAGTTTTTGAAGAATGCACATGAGGCTCAAGCCAGTGACAGTGTAATCCACCAAATGCCTGCAAAGGAATCCACATCGCCTCTGACTTACATGTTTTCTTACTGAAGTCATTTTAGGGGATGCCAACATTAAGGATAAAATATGCAGAAAAAAGGCCAGATACTGCCTTGAGGGACCTACTCGTCAACGCACCAGAAACTACACAATGACTCTTCTTCCAGAATTGGTGGAGAAGAAGTGCACATGTGTAAAATATACCTTTTGCACTTTAAGACATTTTACCAGCAAACTGTTTCAAATTAAACCCAGATGAGTAATGGTAAAGCAATGAGGTTTTCCCTGGGTTCAGTAAAAACAGCTGGTATTGCTGCTATTAATCATGTACGTGTGCATTAAAAGGTCTTATATGTCTGAGAAAAGCGTCTCAGTCAGGTAGTAGCAATGTACAACAGCCTCTGGGACCTTTGCCTACAGAAAAAAAAACCAGACTGCTTGCTGCCAATGCATCCCTGCATGCTACTTGTACTTGAATGCATTTATTCTGAGGCCCTCATCAATAATACTTTAAAAATCAAATGCCTTATAACTAGATTCTTATTATTAGTGAATAACAATACTCCTACTCCGAGTTTTGTTTTATAATATGATGCTAAAACATATAGACTCAACAACACTCAGTGTACTACTAAATGCAAGACCACTAAGCTGTAAGACTTCTTCCAGCAAGACCAAATAAAACAAGCCTTGAAATACCATTTTGAAAAGTACTGTGCCCATATTCATCACTTTACCCTAAGAAAGAGCTTGTGAAGACGCTAGGAATTTCAGACCTAGAGTTTGCAAAATACATTTATTCCTTAATATTAGTAGCCCAGAGTTGTTTCAGCCAAATGTGACTGACAAGTCAGTATATCTCTGAAGCTTGCATGGGAAGGGAATTTCTGGTGTGACTGTATGAGTATTCACTCTGTCATGAATAATTTGTTTTTTGGAAAGTGGCAAAACATTAAAAGGCCTTTCAGGTTTCTTTATTTTCTGGTTAGCCTTCTGATAGTATAGGAAAAGAAACAGCTGAATATCACCTTATTTTAATACATACATTTTCTTTCTCTCTCTCTACCACAGGTACGGAAAATAATGACTTTCTAAGGTGCAGGGGTTACAAAGAGACTGATTGAATTAAACTTTGTACCTATTCCACATACCAGTCATCATCAGAAGTGAACTGTGAATACTGGAATGTCTTTATCTCCCACTTGCTGTGAGTCAGCTGCAAGACATGAAAGCCTAGAGCCAAAAGTTATGTTAAGACCACTGGGTTTACACGAGATTGTTTCGTTTGGATACCTAGTTGGAGGACTTCTAATTTTTTTTCATTTTGAAGCATGGAAGAACTGCTGCATGAACATGGAATAGAAAACTAAAGAAGGATTTCTTCAAACAGCAAACCAAAAGCCTGTTTCATAACTTAGAGGGTAGAAGTCCGCCTCTGCACTGGTTCACAGAGAACAAATTCTTTGTTCAGTGTAGCAGGGAGATACATGGATGTGTGTGTCCATGTGCTTTATCAGCAAGGCACTGACAACACTCATAATGAAACAAAGGAGATATTCTAGAGGGACCCAAAATTCCAGGACAACTTTCTCTCCATTTGATGAACTAATGTCTACAGCTTGAAGAATATTCTCAGTACACCTTTTCTTTTAAATTAACCTCATCTCTAATGAAAATGTGGGCTCATACTTCAATCAGAACCAAGTCCGTTTGAGCTCCATGTGTCTCCAAAACAGGTCCCTCCTTTCAAGAGGAAACATAAGTCCTTCTACCACTGAGGGACAGGAAGACACACATCTCCAGGGCTAGATAGTCACTATATCAGAAAATCTGGCTGGTTTCCGAGATATATAACATCAGCTAACATCAACTTTTGTGTGGGAGCCATGCTCTGTGTCCAGCAGAATGGCAGTCATCTAAATCTGCTCGTCACCATGGAAAAAAATTTCCCTATCATACTGTGGTCCCATCAGGAAGAAGATTTTCTAGCCAGTTGGAGATGTATAGAAGCATTTCTTACTGTAACTGTAACTTATTCGCACATTTGGAAATGGGGTAGAGTTTGAGAAGGTTTCTGGGGTTTCTTAGTGCTTTAGCCATCTCTGGTAGGAGGCAGTCCTCTTGATCACTGATTTAGCAAGCTTTATCTGGGAAGGACTGCCAGTGTTTCTTCCAAGAAAATTTCTGCTAGTAGACCAGAGAAATAGAAATATCACTGGGAAATCTTTCAATTTGCTGAGCATAAATACTAATGATGCACCTCATCTCCAGGGATTGAAATTGCATTAATGTCGGAAATACTGCTGCATTGGATAGAGATATCTGTTTGAGTGCAATCTAGAGAAAAAGAAACAATTTGATGCAGTGTCACAGTTTCTCTAAGAACATAACACAGAGGTGACAGGATGAGAAAAAGGACTGATCTTTCTTAGTGATTGATATTAGAGTGGCTGGACATTCAAAAGCAAGTATCCATCACAGACCTGTGGGATGAAGGGTATGGCTGACTTTAAAAATTTTAATAGGCTGTTTCAAATGGACCCGTTAATTTCAAAGTACTCGTGCAACTTCTCAGCATTATCCTACTAGGAGCCTTTCATGGGTTGAGCATACTACTTCAATATGCAAAGGGGAAAAAAAAGATATGGAAATTGGTAAGATCAGGAGTCATAACCATATTCACAAAGCTTAAAGAAAATAGTAGTAGAGAACTACTATTCTGTCTGATTTTTATTACTAGTTAACAGAGGATAAGAAAGGAGAAAAATAAAAATAAGTGCCAATAGTATGTAGAAACACACTTCCATTCAGCTTCCTTCTGTAACACTGAGCCTGTTACTATTTTCTTCACATTTTCCAGCCATCTAATAATTGGTGACCCATAAAAGACTATCGAAAGATCTATCTAGATCTTTCTACCTATCTAGATCTTACTGACTATCTAGACCTCTAGATGGTTGCATCCAGAGGGTAGTGGTCAATGGCTCAATGTCCAGATGGAGGTTGGTGACGAGTGGCGTCCCGCAGGGGTCCGTATTGGGACAGGTACTGTTTAATATCTTCATCAATGCCATAGACAGTGGGATCGAGTGCACCCTCAGCAAGTTTGCAGATGACACCAAGCTGAGTGGTGCAGCTGACACGCCAGAGGGACGGGATGCCATCCAGAGGGACCTGGACAAGCTTGAGAAGCGGGCCTGTGTGAACCTCATGAGGTTTAACAAGGCCAAGTACAGGGTCCTGCATCTGAGTTGGGGCAACCCCCAGTATCAATACAGGCTGGGGGATGAAGGGATTGAGAGCAGCCCTGCCGAGAAGGACTTAGGGGTACTGGTGGATAAAAAGCTGGACATGAGCCAGCAATGTGCGTTCACAGCCCAGAAGGCCAATTGTATCCTGGGCTGCATCAAAAGAAGCGTGGCCAGCAGGTCGAGGGAGGTGATTCTGCCCCTCTACTCTGCTCTGGTGAGACCCCACCTGGAGTCCTGCATCCAGCTCTGGAGCCCTCAGCATAAGAAAGACACGGACCTGTTGGAGCTGGTCCAGAA
>NW_008825114.1:7231982-7235926 GCF_000699105.1 Pygoscelis adeliae
AGACCTTATTGCAGCCTTTCAGTACTTAAAGGGGGCTTATAAAAAAGATGGTGGCAAACTTTTTAGCAGGGCCTGTTGCGACAGGACAAGGGGGAATGGCTTCAAACTAAAGGGGCGTAGATTTAGACTAGATATAAGGAAGAAATTTTTTACGCTGAGGGTGGTGAAGCACTGGCACAGGTTGCCCAGAGAGGTGGTGGATGCCCCATCCCTGGAAACATTCAAGGTCAGGTTGGATGGGGCTCTGAGCAACCTGATCTAGTTGAAGATGTCCCTGCCCACAGCAGGGGGGTTGGACTAGATGACCTTTAGAGGTCCCTTCCAATCCAAACTATTCTATGATTCTATGATTCTATGAAATTGACTAATCTTTGTTTTGGAGATTATGTCCTTCAACAGCTTTAGAGCCTACTCTTCTACTGATAGAGATTGGCATCTTTGAGTTCATTTGCACTTCACTCTTCCCATCTCTCTCAGAAAAAATAATTAGCCTGCGTCTGCCAGTGAACCTACTGTAACAACTTCACTGTTCTTTGCTGATGCTGCAATCTCAGTGCAGGCTTTACATGCTGAATTGACTATGAAGTTGCGTTGTCATACTATACCTGTTGGCCAAAAGCTGTGACCTAGTTCCAGAAGGAGAGGTTAGGTAAATTGCCAAATCTCCACGTCGAGGGTGAGTAATAGTGATGCGCACAACGACATGCTCCAAGTAGATGACATGGTGGTTAGGATTATCTGAGCAGCCAGTGGCTTTGTAAATTGAACGGACAACACTGTCAGGTCGTATTGTTCTATAATATAAGCATATAAAACAACATCAGCATTTCTTGCTTGTTCTGTAAAATAAGACAACTACATCTTTTTTTGCTTAGTAGTGAATGACAGTGTTGGACAATGGTTTCTGAGGAGTCGGTAGCCTATAACCCTTAGTTTTAAAACTTACTTTCTAGCTGAAACTATCACCACAGGGTAATTATTTTACTGCAGCTAATGGCAACTACCTGGCTTTCTGTTAAGTATGTACACATGCTAAAAGAGGACAGTGAAAAACTTGTAATAGGAATAAGCCTTTGGGACAGAGCATTTTTGTGGATTAGTGGCCAGCTGAGAATTGCTGGGACTGTCATGGGATCACAGCTGGTTGTTAAGCCCCAGGAAATGCCTGGCATAGCCATAGTCCTTGCTTACGTAATAACAAGTATTACATGTTAACTGTACCAAACAGCATCTGACTCAACTGGTTTAAATTGTCACGACATCCTTGCAGACTATACCAGCTGTGGGTCGAGTCTGACAAGCGTATTTACCAAACAATAATCTTAATGCTTTGGAAGTGTGCCTTATGACTGATGCTGTCTCTATCCACAGAGTGCACATATGGAATTTTGCTCTTAATCCTGGCTCTATAGAGACCCTATCCTAGCTAGCAGAAAACAGTTTAGTCTTAGCCTCTGAGCCAGAGACTCTCCTGAGACTGTTTGAGAGAGATAATATGCAGTATTTTAATGAAAAGAGTATTTGCTTGTTAGATCCTGGACTGATAAGTCTGTACTCATCTTACAAAGGTGACTGAAGTGCACTCAAACAAAGATTCTTCTTCAGTGCATCATCTGTACCAGAATCAATCATTATCCAGCCTGGCTTGTTTTAGACCTACAACTTCTGGTGCATTCTTTAAACTAGGGCCTTTTTCCAAGCATTACAGGAAACAACCTTTACCGGCAAATGACCTGACATCTGTGAAGGTGACAGAGATCCCCAGTATAGTTTTCAAAATGACACATTATACACAATGCAAGGGAGGGGTAAATTATACCCAATTTCTTTCCATAAGTTTATGCCAGCAAGAGTTTTGGCAGCGCGTATTACTTGATTTGCCGATCTGTGTTCTCCACACACACGTGCTGTGGAGGGACCGTCGTCCACTTTTCTGCTTCTATCACCATTGCTTCAGCATCCATCAGTCCAAATCCATAGAGGTGGCTCACTGCAAGGTACAAACAGAACGTTTGCAATTATAGCATAAAACCTTGTTTTTCATCATAGACTAATTCCAGAGAGTCATATCCTAACAGGAACTGCTTCTTTTCTACTTCTTCCTTGCTTTTGCACAAAGCTCAAAAATCTCCTTGCCAGAAACAATAATGACGATACCTAATTTGTTCACTGAATCTGTTCACTGCTTTATTACATAAGCGCCAAATGATCATCACGAATAACACTGCCTTACCATGAGGAACGAGGACCAGAGCTGCAGGACACCAGGGAGTACAATTGCCTCCGATTGCCCTTTGTCCATGTGCCTTAATTCAGTCCAGTTCTCTTATGTGACGTAACGTTAAAAGGTGTAAAGAACCAGAGGAGGGTTATTTCTGTTACTCAAATACCAAACACATGCATGTATGTAAATATTTAAGGTAACAGAGACATAAATTTAAGAAGGAACAGACTGTCTTTTGTAACTGCTGTATGCTCTTACCTTCCCTGAATGTAAGCATTATGTGGATGCTCTCCTACTCCTGTATGCAGTATGGCTGCCACTGGCCAGCCAACCAGCTAGATCTAACATCTCCCTAAAGCTGTCTCCATTATGAGGGTCAAAAGCAATGTTATTTGAAGTCCAGGGCCCTAAAGATAATCTAGTTTTCATGCAGAGTCTGTGTCAGAAGGGCTCCTTCCTCTATCTCCTTTGTAGATCTGCAGATGAAGGACAGATCTGCAGATGAAGTGACTGCTGGAGAGAGCTGTTAACATTGCTGTCGACCTCTGATATTACCTACTGCATGCATCGCACACACAGTGGTACTAAGCGTCCATGCCTGGAGGTTAGCACTCTGTTAATGCTCATTCCTGGATGTTACAACCTCAACCTCTATCTGCCTTTCATGCCATGGAAAGTCAACAATGGTCCCCTTGCAAGAAACTCAATGCCTAGTAATTTAACTTTAATGCCTGAATACCTTCTACTCAAAGAAGCAGAAGGCTTTGAAGCATCATCTTTCTTAGGATACAAAAAATTGAACTTTCAAATGCCCAACACCTAGGTAAGGTGAAGTACTTCCAACAGGCTTGTGCCAATTCTGTATCTTTCATTTTTTTGTAATTTTAAGAGTACTTAACTTGATACAACTATTTCAAGGGTTCCAGCAGTTCACAAAGGCTATAAGTTTCACCTACTGCATCAGCTGTGTGGTTTTGGTTGCTGTTCCAATCAAAACAGAAGCTTGCAAATGGATTTTGATGGATTAGAAAGAGCTGCTAACCATGTTGTTTTATTGTGACGAATCGGTGCTCTTGGTAAAGTTCTGACAGGAGAAGGTGAAAGAAAAAAGCTTCCAGAGGGAGGGGTTTAGATCACAAATATTAATAAATCAGTTTTACTTGCTACCACAGACAGTGCTACCAGAAAACTGTCAGAAAAACGTAAGTGCTATTTTAATCAGTAGTGCGACAAGGCATGGTGTAAATCTTTCCAACTGCACTTTGCAGAGGTTTTGTGAAAGCAGCCTCCATTCATTGCCAAACCAGAATTCAAAGGACTCCATCCAAAAAACCCCCAACCTTGTCAAACAAATAACAGTTCAAAGCATAAAAAGAATCACCGCTTAAGGATCCCATCTTCCAAATATGGCAGTATCTAATACTGTCTGAAACTGCCAACTGAAGAGGGATCCTCAATGGAAAATACTGCAAGGAGTAATGACTGTGTAATGAAATGGTTTTATTCCCATCTCCTTCCACTTCAGCCCCAAACTGAAGTGCACATAGCATGGAAATCTTCATTTGGAGAGAACTAAACACAGCTCTCTGCCAAATGAGTCAGGTACTGTTTTCAGAAATGAAACACGACGACTAAAATATATGAAAATAATTACATCCAGCCCTCCTTCAGACTCTGAATTCTCTTTAATGTATTCCACAAAAAAATGGACAGGGAAAGA
>NW_008825114.1:7235973-7241859 GCF_000699105.1 Pygoscelis adeliae
TACATGTGGGAAGAGGCAGCCAGAAAAAGGGCAAGGAAAGCTTAGATGGAGAAACTCTTTGTACTGAGAAGACGGTTCCTGTGATGGGAATCACCTTGGTCATAGATGTCATCTTGCAAAAACTGCATCTGCTGGTGAGGGCACATTTATCTGTGAAGTCATTTGTCTGTTCTTCCACTGCATGCATTGCTCTGATATGTAAAATTTTAATTAATAATCATTCTGCCTGCTCTGAAGAACAGTGGGAAGAAAAAGAGTGTTAACTCACATGGTCTGTAACTGTACACAGTTACTCTGTATAGTACTACAGTTAAACAGTGAGGGGTTGAATTTTCATGAATGGAAAAATCTTTTGAACTAATCCATGGAAAATGCATTTTTAATTCCTGACAGGTAGCAACCTGCATTGGGTTAGCGCTCAGGATGTCCAGCTGTCAGATGCTGTGTGTTCAGCCCAACTACTGAGCACAAAGAAGAGCCAAATTTCTCCTCCACTCACCTTTTCTCACCCAGAAATAAGGGCAGAAGAGCACCTAACATTGCCACCAGCAGGCAGTGACCTTCTGATGGAAACTTAAAGGGGCTTTTAAGCCACTTCACCCTAGAAATTTTTTTGCCCTAATATGCACATTAAAAATACAGATAAAATCTAGAGAGTGAATTTTCTATCTTTCCTACCCTAAAAATTACTTGGAAGATAGAATTGTGCTCATTTTTCATCCAGAGGAAAAAATTACCACCCAAGGTTATGTGGTTGTGTTAATTGTCCATGATTCAATGCTTAAACTCTCTTGCATGAGAGCAGAAGTGGGAGTGAGAAGTTCTATGTGTGCTGGCTTTTTTTTCCACAGCTGAAACAGAAGTACATTTTTTCCTTGAAAGGCCTTCCCATTGAAATGAAAACTTCCTGACAGTCAGGGGCGCTCCTAAATCCTTCCACGTGGGAAGCTTCCAGGCAGCTGACATTTGGCTGTCTGCGATGTTTGCACTTCAAAGCCCTTGGTTAGCAGCTGCAGGTACCAGCAGAGGCCCATAATTTTCAAAGACTAAATAATAGCAATTTAGGAAAGAATCACAGAGTTAACAAAAGTAGTTGATCTCCTGTGTCTTAGAGAAGAAAGCAGATTTTGTTTCCTACTGCCTTAAATTGCTCCCCTTCATCTGTGTGTATGCTAGTACTGCTGTGAACTCTATGCCAGGGTGCCTCTCACATAGGTTAAAAATTACCTCAATGGTCCACACGGGGCCATAAATGTCTTCTGGGAAACATCTGGAACTGCCACTGATTTGCATGCGAATGGTACTGAGCTCACTTCTGCTAACTCAGATAGCAAAGCAATATTTGAAAGGTACTGATGATTGCAGAGTGAGATAAGCTGACTGCAAGTGCAAAATGCCCCAGGACCTTGCACGTACCCACTTACATGCTCTACATTATCACTGCTGTGAATTGCTGCTGGGCTTGGTTGTTGCTAGGAATCATTGAGCGTGTCAGAGGGGGTACAGGGCTGTTTAGTAAGAATATATTTGCCTTTCAGAGGCAGAATAGGAATGTGAGGTTGGTGCAATGTAAGCTAGTGACTAAGGAGCAGACTGTTGCTCTTGTTGAGCTGAAGGGCTGGAAATTATGATCTCCTTGTGATCAAGGTATCCATGGGCAGAGCTGTCCTTGAATCCTCTCTCTACTTATGCAACAATGCAAACTGATCCATTCATGTTTCTGCACAGTCACAGAGCATACAGAGAGCTTTACAGATGCAGGACAAGTTTCAGAGAAAAACTTGCCTTCTGCAACACAAAGTAAATATTGAGTTTTAGCTGATCTCTTTACTCTTCTTATCATTAAAGAAAATAACATTTCTCAGGGCTAAAGTCCATTTATTTATCCCTGGAGCAATTCCTCTATTAGCGCACCATGAAATCAAGGCCTGCTCAGCTGCTGGATAGACTTCCCCAGCTTTTTCATAATCCCTTTGTTTTTGTCTGAAACTTCTATTGAAAATTCAATAACTTTCTCATTTATATACAAAGAGCATGTAAAGCTACCCCCAAATCTAAAGTCAGCATGTATAACCCACTTGACTTGACTAAGAGAAATATGAAAGGCTGGTGTTGATAAATCATAACACAGAATCATGCAGACTCCAGGAAAACTGGGCCCAGACACTGAAAACACAGCATTTCCAGTGCCTCAGTGCATCTAAACTTGATTTGTTAGGCTGCAGTTTCATTGCCGGTCATCAAGATATCTCATCAGTAGCTTAGATGCTAAGCCCCCCTTGCTATTTTGCTCATCTGACAAAAAGCATTGCAGAATATTTTCTCCCTACTATATTTTTGGCCTTTAATTTTCTATACTGTGAAAGCAGTGTTGGAAATATAAATATTTTGTATACACATATCAAATACTAAATCAGAAGGAGAGAAATGATAATAACTTCAGCTTGTTAAATGAGGTATATGCAGCTTTCCTAAACTAGATTCAGCTCTTTGATATGTAAATTATTATGACTTGTTCATTTATGCTACTTTAGGATCTTGATCCAGTCTCATCCAGAATGAAACTGACAAAATAGGACTCTAAAATGCCTCTTATACTGTGGTTTTCTTAAATGTTGCTTAGCAAGACTAGATGATGTGAGACTCTTGAGTTACTCTCATCCTATAAATACTTCAAACCAACCTACACCAATATTTTACATTTGATATTTTATTTGCAAATATAAAGCTCTAATTCTATATTACTTTAAGTTTCTGTTGTTTGCTTAGTATACCAAAATGCTTCAACCAGGAAAGACAATTGTCTAAAGAAAATTAAGGGACAAAAAAGGAGAAATGCTATGATGACACACAGCTTAAACTATTTTAATTTTGTTTTGTCATGTCCTAACTAAGACAACATTGATCTTGAATGAGAATTCATCTTGTTTCAGCCATATTCCTGTTTCATGTCAACCTATGACCAGTAATCTGTGATAACTGGATGTGATTTCTGAAACACATAACTGCTTTACAAGCCAATAACACAACCGTGCAAGAACATTCTTTTTTATTCTTGCTTGTAAAACCAACTCCCTCATGCTTTTCAGATTAAGCACATTATTTGTATTTTTATATTTTACACAGAACCAACCCCTCAATTTTTCTACTTAAAGACAAAGCAAACAGCGAACTCAGTCCTCCCTCCCCACAGAATTCCCTTAAATCCAGGTTTCTTTAAAGACTCAGCAGGGAAGGTAGAAGATTGGGTTCTTACTCTTACCATCACACCAGAGAAGGATTTGAAGGACAGAAAGTTGCCCAATAGATTTGTCTTAAAAGTGGCAGCTACAAAGATGCACAATGAGAAACTGAAGGGCCTCTATACCATGGAATCATAGAAGCACAGAATAGTTTGGGTTGGAAGGGACCTTTAAAGATCATCTAGTCTGACCTCCCTGCCATGGGCAGGGACATCTTACTAGATCAAGTAGCTCAAAGCCCTGTCCAACCTGACCTCGAACACTTCCAATGACGGGGCATTCACAACTTCCCTGAGCAACCTGTTCGGGTGTCTCACCACCCTCATCATAAAAAATTCCTTTGTTATTTCCAAGAACCATTGCCCCTTGTCTTGTCACTACAGGCCTTGGTAAAAAGTCTCTCTACATCTTTCTTGTAACACCCCTTTATGTATCAAAAGGTCACAATAAGGTCTCCCCAGAGCCTTCTCTTCTCCAGGCTGAACACCCCCAACTCTCTCAGCCTTTCTTCATAGAAGAGTTGTTCCAGCCCTCTGACCATTTTTGTGTTCAGAAAGGCGCTAACAGAATACTTTAAAAATTGCTTTTATTGAGCTTCCAGTTGTGTTTATGTCAATTTCTGTTTTTTGTATTAGTACAAATAATTTCTTCAATAATATACTAACCATGGATTTACCTGATAACAGATTTAACAAAAGAGATCAACCCTCTGGATTTTACATTTTTTCTGTCTGCCAAAAAGCTCCTATTCATTGATAAAATAAAATATAGATTGCCCAGGAACACTAGCAAGACAGCTAGTAGAAGCTAAACCTCCAGTAGCCAGTGTACCTTTGTGAATAGTTTCTTTATGCAGCTCTGACACTGCATCACCTGCTATGAGACTTTGCAGCTACTTGAAAAATAGCCCTAAACCACACCATCTTAAAACATTAAAGAATTAAATCCAAGATCACATTTGCATTCACATCCTGGCAGTATTTATCTACTTCAGGAATTTAAAACACATATGGTTATTAAGCATAGACATTGGTCGACAAAAGGTCTAAGAGCGAAATACACTTTTGGGGCATCAGAGTCAGACTCTATAGGTAGCGACAGCAAATACCACCCAAATACTTCCCCCTCTCACTAGTGTTAGCAGCCTCTGGCCAGAGGTCATTAGTCTTGGGATTCAGCCACACCACGGTCCACAGTCAGCTGTGAGCACCCATGTGCACCCAGCACAGCCATGCCAAGTTCTCCCCTGCCTGCAGCAAGACCTGAATGGGTTCCCGATTTACTTCTCAGAGCTTGTTTAGGTATGAGTAAACCAGGTTAATGCAGTCCTCAGAGCACATGGTATCTACTGTGCCCTGCCTATGGGGACATTTTCCCCAGAGTCAGAGAAAATACCAGTAAGTCTTGCTGAAAACCTCAGCAGAGTGACCATGAGGATTGGTTTACTTCTCTGCCTCTGAAGGAGCAGGGTTGCAATAGAAACAGAAAACCTGACTACTGCTGGCTGATGATTGCTAAGACAGACAAGCTGCTGCTTCTCTGCAGCAGCATTTGGCTGTAAATCATATACGCCTCTACTGAAGACATTCAATTATATCGCTTGAAATGAGCCAGCTTATGTGAATGGAATAAATCTGAGGATTATGTGCATTTAGAAGGGAGAAAAAAGTTTGCCGAAATAAACTTGGCTAAGGAGCATCTACAGTAATAGAAGCTATCATTTTTTAACTAGTGATAGTCTTTTTATGTTGGATTTTTCTTTCCAAAAAGCACAAAGACCCATTGAAAAACATGGCAGCTTGCAAATTCTCTTTAAACAAAAAAAGCCATTTTGCACCATGGAACACCTTTTAGGAAAATGTACTCATTTTCTCTATTAGGAGCAAATTTACTCTTAGAGGTACATTTAGGATTCCTCGATAACTCAAAAGCAGCCAAATGTCATTTCACCCTATCAAACAATAAAAACACCTTTCGGTGAGAGCCTCTATGCTAGGCTTCATCTCAGAACAGATGATGACAGATGAGTCAAAAGCACTGTAAGTGGAAATGCTGACAGATCGTTAGCAGGAGACACAAAGATAGCATTTCTGTGCTGTCAGGTGTATCAGACACATGGTGCAGAACGTTCTTCTTGTTCTGTCTCGCACAGCGGCTGTGTCTGTTTAGAAGTGTCATCGCTCCAGAGGGATATTTACACTCAAATGAATTCCTGAGTGAGCACAGGGCTGTGGCAGATTTCAGCAGAGGAAGGATATACACAAATATGCAGAAAGTCATAACAAAGTGTTTTGCAAATTATTTATTAATAATGATGGTGATTTTTGAACTAAAACTATACCAACCTCACCCCAAAGCAGAGAAATTATTAATTAACTAAGCGGACTTCACACTATCCCTGTAGTGCTATGTAGTAGATTCTGATCAGTAACTTGAAGCAAAAGGAAGTTAAACAATAAGCCAAGTCTATGCAGATAGCTGGACCGGTAATGCTGGTAATAGACCTGGTGGATTAATTTCTGCATCCCCTGACTTAAAAGTGACCCCCCAATAGCTGATTTTTCTGGAGGGAAAAAGTGATACAGTTATAAACAACTTCAGGCATCTAACTGATCTGAGTTGTCCTATGGAGGCCCTTATCTTT
>NW_008825114.1:7241882-7244527 GCF_000699105.1 Pygoscelis adeliae
CTGCCAGGATGCTCCAAGTGCTTAAAATATTGTATAGTAGATGGTGAGATCCGCTTCCTAACTGGCCTGAATCCTAGTTCCACTAAAATGGACACACTCCGATAATAAAACAACTGCCAGTTTTGTAATTACTGAAATGCACTATAGCAATGCAACAGCAATGAAGAGCTTTGGTGTTCTCAAAGGCAGGTGCTTGTGTTTTTTAAAAAAGACAGAACTACCCTGTGCACAAGATGTTCACCACTGCCATGGATATATACAAGTATGGCTAGATATTTGCCTAGAATATTCTCACAAGTGTACTGCTTTGATAATTAGTATATAAAGAGGTCATGCAATTGCATATAACTTTGAAGGACTTTTCTTTCAAAACGCAGTCTTCATTGTCTATAATTAAAGCATTCTGTTCTGGAGAATTGTACCAGTTTATCATTCACTTCTTAAATTCATTGATCCTCGTTCTTCTTTCTTAATACTGCAAAATGGAAATCTACATTTCACATTAAGTGGCAGACTCTTAGGTTATGAGTCCATAGGGGAAGACTTCTATCCCTCCCCTTCCTCCCTGCCCCCCAATCCTTTGCAGGGTTTTGCTAAAGGTCTGAATTGGGCTGGTTAAAAAAAAATAATGTCAAAGATTATCATTCCCACAGTGTGCATCCTGTTAGTGCTGTCAGTCCACTTGGAAATGTTTGGAATACTATGAGTAGCAGAGCACAGTAATTGTGTACAGCTTTATATCTAGGACAGATGGACATCAAGTCTGTCAGTTGTTGAGCAGAGGCACTATCTTTTTAAATTCTTTATCTGCTATGCTGGTCATGGTTTCATGACAATCCTGAGTGCTATTATAATAGAAATTTAAAGCCTAATTTTGCCTTTTGCCTGCTGTTACTCCTGCTTTAGAGCTATTTAATTTACATTTTAAAACACGCATAAGTTTGACTCACAATATATGACCCCAGGAAAGCAACCAACTGTAACACAAAATGTCAATCTCCTTTTCTTTATGTATCCCAGCACCGGCCTGAAGTTTCTGCTTTGACTCCATTTTACATTCACAGCTCCATTCCTTGCTTTTCAGAGCCAGCAGGGAACAGAGTGCTGCAGAGCCCATGAGTAATAAGAAGCTTTGATAATGAAGAGTTTGAGGCTTGGAGAAGTAATGACACCACCCTGGCTTCTCTGAGAGATTCCCTCTCCTCCTTTGTATAACTCCATCGCTGGAACTGTACAGATATATTCCTTATCTTACATGTCTTTCAACTGGAAGCAACATTGTTTGGATCTCAATTTGTGCTAGGGGGAAAAAAATCCAATAACCGTGATCAAGGCTGCAGAATTCAATATATTTTCCAGATATCTTCCCCAAATCCCAAAGAGATTTTTTAGGCCTTGCTCAAGGCTAGCAGAGTTCAGATACCTGGCAGTTTGTTTGGGATTAACATATGAAACACTGAAAAATTCCTAATGCAATTTTAATATTACATTTAAGACAAATTTATTTATAGCTGTGAGCTGAATTGCTGCATGTGGGAACGAAACAAAAGCCATCTAGAAAGGTTGCAGTGACCATACAATAAAAAGACAATCACTTTAAACTTGCTGCTAAAAAATGCATATTTTTAGTCCATGTTTCCTCAACTAAATTTCCAAATCCCACCTCCAATATTTTCTCTAACTACAGCAATGCTTTCTTTACAAAGCAATGTTAAAGGTTATGGTATTGACCCTGTGTTTCCTATGATATTTAAACATGGTTTGAAATTCCCGAGGACAGAGACCTTTTCCTATCATACATGTTCTGTCAGTGCTGGGGGAGACACTTCCACTCACTGTTAGACTAGCCATTAATTGTAGCTGGTTTGCTTTTCTCCTTTCCTAGTGCTAAACTAAACACTGCTCTGACTTCAAACAACTTCCAAGCAGGGGCTACAGAGCAAAAAGTGTTCAGATTAATCTAAACCAGTTCAGCTAATATAAGACTAATGCTTACCCATGTGAGTGAGTGCCGACATCTCTCTCAGACTTTACATCCACCAATCTGTTGAAGACTTGGTCATGTTATGTACGGCTAGATTGACTTTTCCAAAAATACATTTACTTTTCTAGTACTCTTGCTGACAGCTGCCTACTTAGAATCATAGAATCATTTAGGTTGGAAAAGACCTTTAAGATCATCAAGTCCAACCGTAAACCTAACACTGCCAAGTCCACCACTAAACCATGTCCCTAAGCGCCACATCTACATGTCTTTTAAATACCTCCAGGGATGGTGACTCAACCACTTCCCTGCGCAGCCTGTTCCAAGGCTCGACAACCCTTTTGGTAAAGAAATTTTTCCTAATATCCAGTCTAAACCTCCCCTGGCACAACTTGAGTGCGTTGCCTCTCGTCCTATCACTTGTTACTTGGGAGAAGAGACCGACACCCACCTCGCTACAACCTTCTTTCAGGTAGCTGTAGAGAGCGATAAGGTCTCCCCTCAGGCTCCTTTTCTCCAGGCTAAACAACCCCAGTTCCCTCAGCCGGCCCTCACAGGACTTGTGCTCTAGACCCTTTCACCAGCTTTGTTGCTCTTCTTTGGATGCGCTCCAACACCTCAATGTGTGTCTTGTAGTGAGGGGCCCAAAACTGAACACAGT
>NW_008825114.1:7247058-7267804 GCF_000699105.1 Pygoscelis adeliae
CTGCCTCTCCTTCCTTGCCTATCCCTTCTGAAGAGTTTATAGTCATCCATTGCAGCACTCCAGCTGTGCAAGTCATCCCACCATGTTTCCGTGATGGCAACTATGTCATAGTTTTCCTGCTGCACAATGGCTTCCAGCTCCTCCTGTTTGTTGCCCGCGCTGCGTGCATTGGTGTGGATGCACTTCAGTTGGGCTATTGATCCCGCCACCTTTTTGGGGGAAGAAGCCCTAATTCCTATGAGACTGTTCTCAGGCACTTCCGTGGTTTCTAGCACATCAACAACCCTTGCATCTTTGCTGCTGCATGGATCTCCATCCCCTACCTCCACTGAGATGGCTAGGGTGCTGTGTGCGTTAGTACAGGGACATTTCAAATGTGCTCTAGTGTACTCAGCACATTGGGAAGCAGACCGGAGGACCTCGCTAGCACAGGGTCCCTCAAACACTGGCATGCCGTCCCCAGGCTTATCTCTGTTGAGCCTTGTTTTATCCCTTTTCCCCTTCAAATCGAGTTTAAAGCTCTTTCAATGAGCCCTGCTAACTCCTGCACAAATATCCTTTCCCCCCTTTGAGACAGGTGTACCCCATCTGGCGCTAGCAGGCCTGGTGTCATGTAGACCGACCCATGATCAAAAACCCCAAAATTCTGCTGGTGACACCAGTCTTGGAGCCAGGTATTGATATGCTGGGTCTTCCCGTTTCTTCCCTCATCATTGCCTGCAACTGGAAGGATAGAGGAGAACACTGCTTGTGCTGCTGATCCCTTAACCAGTCGTCCCAAGGCCCTGAAGTCTCTTTTGATTGCCCTTGGACTTCTTATTGCAACTTCATCACTGCCTGCGTGAAAAACCTTACTTACTAAGGTTCTGGTTCATGTGGCTCACATTTGGAAATGGTATGCTATATGCTTGTTTCTTAATAAATGTAATTCCCACAACATTAAAATTGTGTAGTTTAATGCCTGGTAAATAGGACTCCATATGTCAGATTCTTCTGATGATGTTATCATTACAATAGTGGTTTAGAGAGCGACACTACTAAGCTGGAGCCTTTTTCAAGGACTAATGCATTTGGAACACAAAATCTGGCTTAAGGGGATTCCCTGCATGGTGTAGAGCTGCAGAAATAGCTTTGTTTCATGGCTTGCCAATGAAGCCATGGGCCTGCTGAGAAGAGCAGGTGGCCAGAGGACATGGCACTAGGGGTATTCCTGGTGAGGAAATACTGCCTCGAGCCAACACAGCCCTGGGAGATGGAGAGGAACAAGTCACATGTGAAATAGCTTGCATTTGCCCATGTTCATCAACAAGTTGAACAAGAAACTTACCAACAGCTTTTTAAGTTGTCTGCCTGAGAATATCAGTTTAATCCTTCAAGCACAAAAAATCATTAGTCTCACTTGCATAGGATATAGTCGTCCTCACTCCTACAAAGACCAATGAAACTTCATGTGTTTGGTGTTAGATTGCCAACTACCCAAAACCGGGATATCAAACAGCCAAACTCAAAGCCCGTCTTTCACTTGCTCCATGCACCATGTGTATGGGTGTTATGGGTGGGTAGGAGTTGATGTCAGCTGCTAACAGCGTGTGAAAATACCAGCTAGCATCTGTAAGACTGGAAGGTCTTTTGATAGAGGAACAGCTTTGATTGGTTGACATACCCATTCACAAGTGCTTGCTATTTTTCAAAAGTCTTATGCCAGCTTCTAACAAAGATTTAAAAATATGATTTTAAAATATGCAGCAGGGTGTTTATGAATAGCTTATTTGTCTTCTCTGAGATGTACACATAGTTGTGAAGATTTTCTTGCTGGTGTCTCAAATTGTGCCTGGTTACTGGTCACCTTATAGCAATTTAATCTGGCCAATCTAGATCTCCTATGTAGGAGCATAGATAGGTTCATCTCTTTCTCACTCCCAGACTGGTAATGCTCCGCTCACAAGAATAATAATCCCCAGTTTTATTAAATACTGTAATTAAGCAATTATATTACAAGGCTGTAAAACATTAAGTGACTAATTCTCTCCAGTGCTCACTCTCCAGTGGAAGCAGCAGATACTTTGGCTAACCTAAAGGGGTGCGACATAACTCTGGTAGTCTGCTACTCCCTGGCAAATGAGATGACTCTCAATTTCTGTAGGAAGAATACCTCCACTGCACCTAGGAATGGCCTGAAAATGAAAAAAAGTTTTGATTTCCTTTTATCTTTCAGTAGCATTTTATTTCACTGTACTGAAGTGTTATTGCTACACTTTACAGCCAGGAAGAGTGAAGGATGTTCTCTAAAAATCTCCCTGCAAATTAATAGTATTTCTTCACTGCGAATGGTCTGTTTCCCCAGAGACAGTATTTGACAGTATTTGGAGCTTCACTTACAGATAAAGAATTGTTCAGATGATTTGATCATTGTTCTTAAAACTGTAGTTTCATTCTGTATCTTTCAACCTAAAGACAAGTTGGCAATAACGCAGCATTCCCTTTTTATGAATGCAGTTGCATGCTCTGTTGTTGACCAAACAACTGACAGAACAAGGAGCCTTTGCATACCAATCTGCCGTAGCAAAAACAGACCAACAGTTTTGATATCTTCAAAAAAGCAGATGTTCTCTAGTATTTTTTCCATATAATCAGTTAATTAACTGCTTTAATTATAAAAAACCTCTCTGATTTTGAAGCAAAATTGAGCATAACATATCTCTTTATCTAGAGACAAATTATATGTACAACTGACTAACCAGAGAATATCCCAAAATGAGTATTCAAGTCTTTCTTTTCGAGACTACCAGGTAGTAAGTTCCTGAGCAAAGATACAAGCTGGCTGACAACAAAACAATAATAAAAAAATTACCAAGAAAAAATTCTTGCCCATTCCTGAGTTAATTCTATTGACATGCATTTAACAAATGCTGCTTACTTGCCAGAAAATTAAACAAATAACGGGCACTGCTTTAGCAAATCACTAGCTGGATCAAGTGTTTTTCATGAATTAATCTTTCTTTTTATGAATGTAAGAAAGAAAAAAAAGGAGATCTTGCAAGCAGTAATGACATCTGTGAGCTCCTTCTGTGTGTTCTGCAATGGCAAAACAATGCTAGGGACTATAGCGAGGGACAGGGTTGCCATGCAGCCCAGCAAAACAGCCCCCTGAAAAGGCATGCTGACCCACTTTCAACTACCAACTCTTGCTGACCCTTTGTTGAGTGAGAGGTTCTTCCAAGTTTTTGTTGTTTTCACCCTTTCAGTTCTCATTTCTAAAGGAGCAAGCCTGTCTCTCTTTTTCTCCTCGTTTTTTTCTTTCTTCCCCAGTATGCATGGAAGAAAGGCAGATTGTTTTTTGTGACTGTCATTGCTTTAGTTAATTAAAAAAAAAAAAAATCTTTCACCCCTTCCTTTGTTAAGAACAAGCTGTGGAAGAAATATGGATCTTGCCATCCACAAAATTATGATACAATTCCTTAAGGAACTCAGTCTGATCAGAGTAATTCGTCTATGAAAAACCATACTTTAATTGTTACTCTTGGCAACAGTGAAGGATAATAGAGTAATATTATACTAAATATTGCCACGTGCAATAGTAAAAAAACTGTTTCAGTCTGGCCAGCAGCGGTGTGCAAACCCCCTTTTGAATTCAGGTTTGGATGTTGTGATTTAATCTAAATCTTTTGCTTCTCCTTCTTCCAAAACCAACAGAGGTTTAGAGAGAGCTGCATTTTTATTGGAACCACTTGCTAAGCCTAAGTTGCCAAAATAATTTAGTTAAAACTAGTGCTTTTATTTGGGTTAAGGTTGATTCCTGAGCTCCACAGAGGTCGAGGCACTTAGTTTGTCTTCCTCTTTTTTCAGTTCCATCATGGAGTCTACAGCAGAGCTCTGCCAGCTCAAGTTGTATTTCCCAAATCCCAGTCCCCCAGTTGAGCTTATCTATATTTGTGATTTTGCACAAATGGAGGAGAAACCTTTTTTCAGCCCTTTTCCTCCCTATTTATCTACTACAATACAAAGAAAAATGTGTGGCTCTAAGGATTCAGAATAAGCAGGCTCCAGTAGTGCAAGAGTGCAAGTCCTGCTGCCAATGCTGCTACTGCTGGTGTGTTAGTGTGATCTCTCCTTTGATAATGAGTGACAGCTGCTGTGAAATGCCTCACAGGGTGTTTGCCTTTCTCGGGCAACAAGTGGAAAAACTTAAAAATATAGAATTTTGGAAGTGAGTTATGGAAGAAAAATGCTCTACTTTATGCTACTTGAAAAGCATTGTTTGAATTTCAGATAGCTCCAACAAAATGATAATCCAGCCACAATCTCCTGCCAAAACTTTTTCAATGCTGGGAAATGTTTCACAATAACAAATACTGTAATGTTATTGCAATTAAGGAAGTATCTATTTCTCACTATGTATGTGTTTTTGCATGTGGGCATGAGCTTGTAAATGGGACAAAACCAGGCTCTTGAACTTTCATGTGATGAGGGGGTTTGAGTCAAATACCCATTTCTAAATTTATCCTCTGTAGTTAGAGCCTGGTTTGGATCCAAAAATAAAAGTTTTTTTCATTTGATTTCTATTCCATTGCAGCAGAAATGTCATAGGTCAGAATGATATATTAAAGATGCTCTATGGTAGCAGTGCCTTGATCTGAAATGGACTAAAGCTAGGCTTCAGTCTTAAAGTGAAACCAGGGTGAAGATTTGATGGTTCTTGTATATTACATTATTCTCTCAGGAGATCCTAGCACAAAACAGTTCAAATCTCATCTTAAAAGAAGTACTGCAGTCTTGGGTGGAATTCTCATGAAAACAGAACCAGAAATAAGCAATTCTGGGTTCTTTTTTTTTTAGATGCAATCCAAACTGAAAGCAGTAAGAATTTAGTGAACGGGAATCAGAAGCCAATCTGTGTTGAAATACAATGTTTTATGGATTCAAGGTCCAGTTTCAACCCATCCTGAAAATATGTATCTATCTCATTTAATGGCACAAATCATAGAATCATAGAATAGTTTGGGTGGGAAGGGACCTCTAAAGGTCACCTAGTCCGACCCCCCTGCAATGACCAGGGACATCTTCAACTAGATCAGGTTGCTCAGAGCCCCGTCCAATCTGACCTTGAATGTTTCCAGGGATGGGGCATCCCCCACCTCTCTGGGCAACCTGTGCCAGTGCTTCACCACCCTCAGCATGAAAAACTGTATGCCTTATATCTAGTCTAAATCTACCCCCCTTTAGTTTAAAGCCATTCCCCCTTGTCCTGTCACAACAGGCCCTGCTAAAAAGTTTGCCGCCATCTTTTTTATAAGCCCCCTTTAAGTACTGATACTGCAATAAGGTCTCCCTGAAGCCTTCTCTTCTCCAGGCTGAACAACCCCAACTCTCTCAGCCTTTCTTCATAGGAGAGGTGTTCCATCCCCCTGATCATTTTCATTTACCTCTGCCTGCTTGCATTACAAAAGAGAAAAAACGATAAAAAAATGTAGCTTTAATACAAAATTACAAGATTGTACAAAATTTTAGAAACCTACATAACAGCTGATAATAGTATGATTTCTGTCTCATTAAAAGTCATGATAGCTCAAGATTTCATTTTATCCTAAATCTGACAGAAATCTTAAATATAAATAATGTAGGGTGAATCATATAAAACAGAAATTTGAAAATACTGTTTTGTCATTTTTAATCAAAATTGTCAACAATTCTGAATGAAAACATGGTCTGAATCCAGAAACTGCTGTACCTTCAACTGTAGACTATTTTATCAGAATACTAGCTATACAAGGAAAAATTAAAAAACACCAATTTACTTAGTTTTCTGCCAGTATTGCATAAAATAGGACTGAAAGGGAAGATCTGGCCAATGCATTTTGTAGCTGCTATTTTTGGGTTTAGTCATTCTACGAGGTTTTCCTTATAAAAGAGAAGATAGGCCCCTTCATTTTGAGCCTGAAAGGTCTCAAAACTATGTACAACATAGGGTCACACAAACTACTTGAGATTATTTCTTCTTCAAAAATATCAAATAAGATGTTGCCTCTGATGGCAGAGAAGAAAGGAAGCTCTCACCCTTATAACCAGCCGCATTGGTTTTCCAGTCGTTAGCATTCAGATGTCCTGCACGTGATGTCCTGACAATAATATGCTGTATATCTCTCCAGGTCAGAAATGGACTATGAAAAAGGGGAAAGACAAAAGTCACAGATCAGACATATTTTACCAGAATGTAGGGATACAAGGTCATATAAGCTAAAAAATATCCAAAGCAATCCTTATTTCTCTTCTCTGCTTTCCTTTGCTCCATTCAAAAGAACGTGTCCTAATTTTGCAGAATTACTACGTGAAATTATTTATACAGCTGGGAGGTTTGCATTAAGCAGACTATAATGATATATGCTAATATTATGTTATATAAAACTTAAGGTAAGATGAAGGAGTACATTTCACACAGAGGTAATTTGTATGACCACCAGCTACTGTATGTTATCTATCTTGATGAGTGCAAAGGAAAAAAAAGCAAAATGTTGGCTTGCTGAAAAGCTCTACTAAATCTTACTAACTGTGTGCTCAAGCTGGCAATTCCTTTAGACTTTCACCTCCTATCAAAGCTATTTCAAGTGCCCCTGTTGTTATTCACTTGTCTATTACCCCTGGTCTTGGAATTCACTGAGGGTCTATGTGTATTCTTCAATAAGACCGAGCAGCCAGCATGAATCTGAATAGTTACAGAGCAAGTGCCTGCTTGCACAGATGTGTATTCCTTTAAGGGATTCCTAATAACCTGTCCACAAGGAAGGTGAAAGAAGATGCCATTTGCATCCTCACTGTGACATTAATACCCATTTATCTTGTAGGACTAGAGCAAATCTTTAGGGAGTATAGTTTTCTTGTTTCTCTTAGATCCACCCCAAGGAGAATTTCTTCTCTTAGAAGATGATCTAAAGGTACATTGGGGTATTTTTTCTTTCTCCTTCCAATTTCTCAGTTTTTCCATTATCTGTAAGAAGATGAATAGTATTCCATTTAAAAATGCAGTTTAGTAGAGGGAATGATAAACTGAGCCACTAAATAATGAAGAGGAAAAAAGTATTGCAGTGCAGAACACCAGTCACTCAGTATCATTCTCAAAGTATCATTATCTGTCCCTATTGCAATCACTGGCACAACTCCACTCAGTTGTAATGATGAAGGTAGACCAGAATGAAGTTTATTAGACCCAGCATTGGCTGTCTACACTGTCCAGGGCTAGGCAGTCATTGAAAACCTGGGAAACCATGGTTCAGTTCCTTAACACATGCTCTTGTGTTTCTCAGACCATGAAGTCACTTGGGCCGGCAGACAAGTGACTTAATCTTGGCACTTATATTTAAGGCATGATACTTGGGCTCTGCTTCCACTTGCAGGTAGAAACTAGACCAAGGCAACAGCCATAAGAGTGTGGGGAAGACCAACCCATGGGTGACTGTGGTGACATTGCGTCACACGGAGTGACTCTACACTCTTAATCTGACACATAGTCGAGTTACTAGAAATGTCAATGAGAAATTTCTTCGGGAAGCAGACACAGGATAATGACAAACATGCAAAAATATCTTGTTCTTCTCTAAGTCCCCCTTGACAGTGGAAGACACAGAAAAATCTACTCATCTCTCTGATGTACACAAATGAATGTTGTGTGGATTGGCAGCCTGCACACATTGTTTCACATCTTCCAGAACTCGTTTTGTCAAAAGAATATCTTTTTGGAAATACTTGAGTAATAAGTGCTTTATGGTGCTTAAATATGGAAGTAGAATCCTGCTTATCCTGTGAGCTGAAATCAAGCTATTAGGAAGCAATCAGTGAATACATGTGATAATCTATTAAAAAATGAGCACTTTCTTTTTCATTCAAGATGCATCAATTTAGGTTTTCAGGTGACAAATTTCAGCTTCCACAAGCTGCAGCTTGAGGAGAAGGCCGTAGGGACGCAGAAGTTATAGCAAACCTGCAGTCAACTTGTTTATAGAAAAACTTGCTCCTAGCCTATCCTCTGTGCGCATTATTTGTGGGTATTAACCAATGGAAGTTCACCTGTGTTGGTGGAATTACTGAAAATGAAAACCAATTTCAGAAGCATGGTCCGTAATTCCATACAGGAGAGAAAAACTTGGGACATATAGGACATTCACTCACATATAACTGGTTTTTACACATTTTACTTTCAAAAAGCCTTATAATCCATATGCTTGAAAACAAGTAGGAGTTGCCTAAAAATGTCAGACTTCTTTTATGTAACAAAACTGTAAGGAATAACGCAGACAGAGACCGAACCATTTAACTATACATATTTTTCTCATTCCCTTTGCAGTAATATGATTTTAATTCTGAGTGTATCTTTTCCGTTACAGAACATTTCCAGTAGGTGTGTGGACCATGGGTATGTTGATGTAACCTAGCACCTTTCTACCTACAGCTGGGACACCACAGGAAGTGGCATGTATTCTTCTAGAGTCAACACAGAAAGTCCTGTCCATGGTCGTCATTGAAACAGGAAGAGGAAATTGAATAATCTGAAGAAGATGATTTTTAAGCGCATCTCTTATTAATTGTAGCCAAAATTTTTTGTAATTTCTTCCAAGCTGTATCAATTCATGGCCATTTAATTTCTCTCTGTTTCATCTAGAAGACATAAGGTTATTCCCATGTTTAAATTTTTCTGTTATTTTTAAGGAGAGATGATGACTTCTGTCCCTGTGCATTTATTAAAGCATTACTATGCCCATAGATACATTTTTTTCTTAAAGTGGAATTTCTCACACCAGACAGTTGGACTAGAATGACAGTAATTGTTTATTCAGCTGAGCTGGTAAAAATGACTGAAAAACAAAAAGAAAAAAAATTTCATGGAATGTAAGTAGCATTAAAGGTTTGTAAGATAGGGTATGCTTGGACAGTCGTGTAACATGCTTCTAGAAAAAAAATCAATATAATTTTATAGCAACTCGGGAATTTCACTGGGAGCCTGTGTAAAGTCTTAGAAAAACATGTTTCAGGCCTTCAGGAAGACCTCCAGGAATCCCAAGAGCTGCATTCTTTGTAATATAGAATCTAAACAACCTGTTATTCTATAAAGCAAGCTGTCCATGCTCGTGGTGAAAAATAAGGCACTAAAATACTCCTCTCAATTTCTATAGGAGAGATTCAAGATAGGGCACACTCAACTGATTATTTAAAGAGGAATGATGGATCTAATTGTGGATCTAACTATGCCTAGATAAAGGATCTAAAGATATAGTATTCTTCACTGGATAATACTAAGCTCTCATAAATTGGACTTAGTCGCTCAGTCAGCAAATGAGATTATGTCTCAGAATCATGGTTTACTTCTAAAAACAATAATCATGGCAGATCTTGAAAACTGAGCCATTCACTGTTATATCTACCATCTGTATCTAATCACAAAAAAGAAATGTAAGAATTTCTGGGGCAGAAAACCTTGATCAAAGGTCTGATTTCCAGGACATGACATGGTATATAGTTAAATCAATCTGTCTCTTATGCAACATCCAAATCTGCTTGCTTACTGTAAAATTCATAAGATTTTTATGTTTTCTTCTCAAGGAATGGAAGTTTTGGCATATTTATATCTAAGAGATTTAACAACATAAGAACAATATTCAAACCAATTTCCATAGCCTACTATAGGACCTTCAGTATACTAAGAATTGGGCTATTGCCAGATTAAAATTTTCTCTCTAGACACCTCATTTTAAACAAAATAGGTCTGCAATTGTTTCCCCATAAATTTTTTCAGAAACTTTAACAAAAAAAGAATAAAAAAGAAAGAAACTGGAATGATGTCAAAATAGCAGTTCATTTGGAGAAAGAAGAGGGATTTTTTTTTTTTAAACAAGATAGTCTAGGAGCCAATTTTAAAGCATCTGGAAAAATCACAGAATTGGTCAAATATTTGTGAAACATGTCAAAATTGGATCCTAAGTGAGTAAACAGTTGTTTGCTAGCCATGTGGGCCCCAGATCCAGACAAGATGTCACTGATGTTAATTGATTTACCACTTGATTAATCTCAGAAGAATTAATGGCTAAACATCTTGAAATGAACAAATGCATTAACAAGAACAGTACTAAGTCTGCTTGATAATGGATTGATTTCAAAAAATAGGCAATTTCCTTCCAGAAAATTGTTTTTCAATGTCTCATCTGAAATTGCCTTGGGATTACACATACCAGACAATACTCAAAATCAAACCAGAATAAGCAGAAGTGAGAACAATTACATACAAAAATGCTTGTACAGCAGCCAAAAAATAATGAATGTTGTGTCCTTAACCAATAGTTATACTCTAAGTACAGCCCTCTTTCAGACTTCTCAAAATGTTTATGAAACAAGGTAAATGAGAAAAAATGAAATAGGACAAATAAATTATATTACAGTAATATTCATTTGAGATTTAACTGTATCTTTAAACAGGCTGCCTAGAAATAGTAGATCACCATTTTTGGCCAAATCTGATTTCTTCATTCCACAAGTAGTGTCCCTAGTGACAATTGGGTTAATCCTGGAAATAGTAAAGAATTCAGGCTCTATCCTTTTGCATAATGATACTGTGCCAAAAATAACTGTTCAGAATAAATAATTGGTACAAGAGAGACAATTAGCAAAAATATCACTCAATGCAATAAACAAATAGGGTAAATTTTTTTTTTTTTTTTTTTTTATTGCAAAATAATATGGTTAGCAACATGAATAATGATTGCTACATTATCTTCATAACCAGCAATTTGAATGTGACAAAGGTGGCCTATCTGAAAAAAATACTTCTTGCCAAAATAGCGGAGTCTGATGAGAACTGCTGGAAGAATACAATAAACTTTTCTCCAAAGAATCAAGGAAAAACACAGTATCACAGTGTGGATTAAGAAGAGGATCACCATTTGATTTGGAAGTATCAAATAACCTTCTTTGGAAATCTTGGCTATGAGAAAACACACATGGGTAATTACTGCTATAAAAAGGAGTCTCTGTGCCCTAGACATCTTGTAGAGCAGTAGGAGATCATTTTCATCACTAATTTCTGCATAATGCCACCCTTAAAGGCTTTATGATAAATTTATAAACAAAACATAAGAAATAGTTGCCGGGTTTATTCACACATTCCCATCACTTAAAAATCAACCGAATTGTCCCATTAGATCTACAACCCTACTACCTGTCCTAATGACTCTAATATATATCCTCATGGACAGGAATATTAGCTATGTTAATGGGAGACATTCTTCTTTCGCAGGTCACATAAAGAGTTAGTGTGAAGATGCCTGTTGCAGCACAGAATTTTAAGCGGGATGAGACATGAAGACAGCCTCTAATTGTTGTGCTTATCCTGTGCTTAGGTGTCTGAATGGTCTACAACATAACCATATCATTCCTGAAAATAAGAAGATACAAAAATGTATCCCAGTGTTCAACAATCCAGTCATGCATACACATGGACATACAAAATACATGTTTTTGACATGTCTGACACCCTTATAGATTCTAATTGTCATATATGCTGCAAATAATCCTGTTAACTTCCTGCTAGAAAAGTAAAGAATATTACGTGTTTACTGATCAGCATGTAGCTCGTACCCTGTGAATGGAACTGTAACTTAAGTTTCTGCTCCAGTGGTCTTTTCATTTTCTGACCTGGTAAACCACTGTTCATTCAACTAGTATATCAAACAAAACCATTTGGTTACTTCAGAGTTAGCTCTCAGTTCCTTCTTTGCTCACACTTCTTTTCTGGGTTCCAGATTGCTTGTCAGAAATTTGCCATTCCTCCTGCTAATTTCTGATCTGCATTCAATTTTACCCAATGAGATCCCTTTGAAAGAAACTGAAGCCTGGCTAAAGATGACAATCCCTTAAAAAAATTAATGGCAGTTGAAAATATTGTAAGTAAAAGGTCAGTTATTAGTAGTGTTAATGGCATATGCAATAGACCTCTGTCTAAAGAGACATGCAATTAATGAAATTTTTGGAAAATATTTTTCTAGGATCAAAATTGGTGTCAGTAGCCTTTTACACGAATTGTCATATTCCTCCTCTTTTTCCACTAATAGCTTAATTTGGGTATTGGACAAAGAAGAGTAGTGATATACATCTGAAAACAAATTCCTGACTAAAACTCATTAGGAACACATAATTTAAACCAATTACATTCTGAAGTGTCCTGATATTTGCCAAGTTTCACTGTGGAAAGACACACTGGAACTGTCCATTTCAACAGTCACTAGGTAACTTCAGAACATCACTCATATTTTAAACATATTAATCTTAAACATCTCAAGCTCATGAATTCTACAATATCAGAATTTTCCATTCAAAGCTATAGCTTTTTGAACATCTTTTTAAGGTAATAACATTTGCCTGTACAACATCATCTTTATCAGTTTATGTCTGGCTCTACTTTATGTCTCCATAGTTTCTGCCATGCATCCTAGTCTTTTCATGAGTCAGTGTCTGAAGGCTTTTGCATTGGCTACAACCATCTTTTGGATTATCTTTGTATAGGTTTTTAGGATAGAATACAGACAAGTTGTGATACGACATGACAAATATATTCATTTAGATGAACAGCAGGATAAGCAGCCATACATCCACCAGCAATGGTGTTCTGGTGTATCTGTGTCAAATCTGCAGTGCACACGGTGGCAGATTCCACAGCCTAGAGAGTATCATGGTTTTCCCAGAGACAGAAAATCCTAAGTGCCAAAAAGAAAACAATCAATGGCCCAACTGCAGGTTGATAATGTTTTTCTGAGGAGAAAACCCTTGAGAGAGAGGTACCTGAATCACATTCCTTATTGTGCCTTCTCCAGAAGAATGAAATGAGACCACCCAAAAGACAGGGTGCATAGTGTGCTGAGGGACAACAGCATGGAAGCAACAGCAACAAAAACCTTAGGTCAGTTGCCAGTTTTAGAACCAGCTGTGACTGTGCATATGGGGAAGCCTTATATTAGCTTAGGTTAATGCAGGCAGTTATGATTAGTATGGTACCCAGGCTATTGATTTGACCTTTCTGCCAAGTCCAATGATACTGATCACTTTTCATATAGTCGAGCTATGACACTGTGGTGCAAGGAATCTCAAAAAAAAGATTGCAGGGATACTGCAATACAGTGAACCTGCTCCTCTTCCACCTTCCTCATTTTCCTCTCGCTGCAAGAACACAGACAGGGAAAAGCATATGGGCTCCCTGCTCTCAGGCTGAACAGCCAGCAGCAGCCCTAACAGCAACTTCAGAGACAACCTTAAGCAGCCTTTAAAAGCTGAGGCTGGGGAACACTTTGAGAACCAAGAAACTACAGGGCATAGAGCTGCCAAACTCTTAAAACTCTCAACTGAGCACATGCCAACTGAGATTTTTGAAAAGCTTGTGAAAATAAAAGGCAGTGCCCTGGCACTAGAACAATGGCTATCCACTTGTTCTATTTCTAGCTGTTGCTCCAAAGCGCAGACACAGTAAAACTCAATGAAAAATTTAAAAATGATCACAGTCAAACTTTTTTTTTTAACCTAGACTCAGTTTAAGAAATGTCTGGATGGAATTTTCTTAAAACCTTTTTAAAGCAAGTTACGTGGAAAATTTCAGACCAAACGATTATTCTTTGGCAAGGTTACATGTAACTGAAAACAGGACCTTAAAATGGGAAACAGTGGGCAACCTGAATGCAGGAAAGTACTTCCAAGTCAATCTCAATATAATAACTGAAATTGCATAAGCGGCGCAGGTGGTTAAAGCTCAAGAGAAACACAGGTTCTAAATTAAGCATTTATTTATGTTTACATTTTTCAAATACTTCACCATTATTTTAAATAAATATTTCAGCATTATTTTAAAACTACTCCAAAAATGCAAAGATTCGCAAAAAGATTTCTAACTCACACACTCTAGTGTCCTCTTTTATAATAGGCAGTCAATCAACGGAGCAAAGACTTAGCCAAAACTGATGGACTTAAATGATAACCTCTCCTTCTCTTACCCTGGCAGCCTACATATAGAGGTCACTTGACAGCACTTCCACAGTTTGCCTCAACCGTCTCATCACCTCTGACTCTATTTATGAACAAGCAAACTCCTCATAAATTTGACGATACAGAAATATGTTCTCTGTATCCAAAACTGCCCCTTGACAGACAGTGTACTGCTTTTCTCCTTTCTGTAAGAAAATCAATCAATACGGGAAGTATTGCAAGTATCTGATCAGTTTTCAGAAATCCAAAGTATCTTCCTCTGACACTCTTGACCCCTTGCAATGTGAACTGCATTTTCCTTTCATCTCAGTGATTACACTCAGTTATACTACCTTTTAGAAGAATGCAGTGCATTGTCACTTTTCTAAACGGAATGTTGGTATCAGAATTCACTGAAATTCTTAATGTCTTCCCAGCACTACCTTGTTCTAGCCTTGGTTTCATGTAACCAAAGACAAATGAAGTATACAGCTCATGTGAAGAGAACCATGGAAGAAAACAGACTCTCTCCAAAGCGATACCACTGAGTATACCACACAGTATAAACATAGCAGATTAATACTTCCATTTCAGGTGTACTTCTTACTCATGTAACTGCAGTTTATATACCACAGGTTGGAAAACATGCATTGGCTTATAGAGAGTGGAGCATGCAGTTCACTTGGGGATGTATAATGTATTCTTCCATCAGCAACATAAGATTTTCTTTAAATTTGGCTTCTCCAAAGGAAGATGGCTCAATGCCCACTGGAACAAATGTGGGCATACTGTCTCTCCTGACTCTGATTCACTCAAATCCCAAATGCAAACATTTCATCAAAGAGAAAGGGTATTTCTGATATCAACAGTAGATGGTACTATGTGATGCAAATGGTTTATTTTTAGTAAGAAGATTGCTGCCTCTGCTGACTAAATCGATTATACCTTATACCCATAATTGCTGGCTGACAATCAGCAAAATTCAACATTATGTAATGACTAAGAATTGCAATACACAAGCAAGCATTTATTCATAGAGCCTGAACTGGATACTAGATACACTGGGAACCATCAGATAAAACAGTTAACTACTTGAATACTATAAGAAAGCCATAGAATATGAAGATTAAGAGATGTCTTTCTTTATGAGACAGTTGTTGCATATCTACATTTCTGCATTACGCTGTTGGGGATTCCAAACAAGCAGTCTGAAACTCAGTTACACTTCTTTGGTTTCTGCAGGAGAACATCCACTTGATAACCAAATACTGGACTGAAAATGCAATTCATAAAAAAGATGCGTTTACATTGTTTCAAATTGGGGTAGTAAGCAGACCACCATCCCCCAAAAATTTGCTGCCAGGACTTCAGGAACAGACACCAGTTGGAAAAAACAATTAAGTGGAGGGTTCAAATCAGTAGGCAGGTAAGAGGTCCTTCATCAGCTATTTGCCAATCCTACCATATGGGACTTACCAAAGAAAGAAAGTGGCAGGTTGGAGCAGAAATCTGCTTTGCTCATTTTGCATTGGTTTAATGTACCTTTGCATGTGAGTTGAAGCAACCTCTTGGCTGTTCTAACTCATATCCAGGCCAGACTAGTGCTCTGTCTCCCAGGAACAGAACTTGGCTACTCGTGAAAACTGACCTTGTAGGCTCCAAACCCTTCCACAGTGTAATTTGTTGTGTTTCCCAGTCCAAAGTGGAATGAAAGTATACATTATTACAGACATATTCAAGAAGTGTTCAGGACTAAGTGCTCCGGTTTTTAAGCAGCTTGCTGTATGAAGACCGTAATTAACCTTGCAAAACCACTTTCCAACCAGTCTTTTTAAAAAATCTCATATAAACACTAGTGCTATTAGCAGAGGCACTAATATGGAATCTAAGGAAGAATCTATGTAAACGCAAACTCTGCTTGAATGCAAACTAGTTCCAGTAAGCCCTTGTGCTAAGCCACAATATCATGTGTCCTTTACATGCCATATATCTTAAAAGTATTCAAGAAAATACTTAAGATGTCTTCAAAACTTCTTTTTGCATACTTTAATTCCTAGCATTTATTTAGGATCACCTAAATTGGCAGGTATCACATGTGAAAAATACAACCTGAATTTTCAAATCAGGTAAATAAATAAGAATTACCACTCAGAAACTGCTTAAAATAATCTCAGTAGATTTCATACAAACAAATCCCAGACATTAAACTTGAATATATTATGATATGATCTCCTTGTAATATTAAAGGCCTTACTTCAAAATCTGTAACTTCACAAGACCAAAGGTTTCTCCATCCCTAGGACCGGATTAATTTATGGGAAAAAACAGCATGGGAAACCTGGAAATATTTCTCTCCCTAGTTTCCTTTTTTTTCTTTTCTTTTTTTTCGTTCATTTCTTGATGGTGGCTGTGTTCAGAAAATTGGTTGTAAGTACACATAGGAGAGAAAATTTACTGAATAGAATACAAATGAGGAAAACCACATTTATGATATTATTAATATAAATCCTTTGGATCTATTCAAATACACAGGCTAAGATTTGGAAATGAGTAAGCACCCTCCATATACTGAAACTGAATAGAATCTGAAAGGAGGCAAAATCAATACATTTTCACCCTGAATCTTTTGTTAGCACTGTGCAACAGAGTACTACAAATACAAAAAAGTGACTAGGATCTTTAGTCATTGGCATATTTTTTCTCCATCTCCACGTGCGGAGCTTTAATATAGTCTTGTCTTTGTTCCTATCATAGCAACTATTAATTTGGAAAAAAAAATACTAGTCCATAGGCAGTAACATGGATTTCCCATTGGTATAGTCACCAAAGTTCACAGAGAAAAAAGGTTGTGTAAAGTGTAAGCTTCTCAGTGTGTTTTAAGATGTCACAATTAGCGATAGCTTGGTTGTAGGTATTGTGTGCTATAACACTTTGAAACTTGCAATTACAACAATCATTTGTTAGAAAATGCACACAAAATATCATATCAAATAAAAACCATAAATTACAAGCAACCTCTGTTCATTAAGAAATAATTAGAAAAACTTTCAGCAGAATGAAATTTACGCACATGCGATTTTATCTGCATGTGCAGATTGTTTAGAATGAACTTAAGGATTTTAAGACTGAGATTAAGAAGAGATTAAAAAGTTTTTTTTTTTAAATAATAGCATTATATTAACCTTTCAAAATACCTTTGTTTCTAATGACTGCATTAAGAAAATCTAATTATAATCATACAAGTGCTGCACTAAAGATTGCCAGCTCTTCAATTACTAACTCTTATTCTCATGACTATAACTCAACAGCAAAAAAGCAATCTGTGTTGAATATTGGCCCATGGTTTCTTCAAAAAATCATTAAAGATGGAAGTATAATTCTGCTGCTATGAATTACATACAATTTGAAATGAGTATTGTGTGACAATTACTTCCTTCAAAGGAGCTGCCTGCCCCCAGAGGAAACTGGTTTTCTTCAGAATTTAATAGAATCAATCTCCTAGCACTTAGAAACATCTGATTTCAGGCAGGATTTGGGGTAGAGCATTCCACCTTAGACCTGCTAATATTATCCAACACAACACTAAGTAATGCAAAAGGTTTTGAAATACAGATTTACCTGATAAATCTCCAGTATTTCTGCTGCTCCATAAAACACATTAAAGATATATATTAGACACAAATAGTAAAACCCTGCAGTTGAGAAAATGCTTGTAAGATGGAAACTTTTCTGAGCTAAAGGTAAAAGGACTATGGAGCTACACTATCCATGTTTTTTACAGCTGAGGAACTTATCCCATTAGAAAAAACAGATTTGTGTCAACATGCAGAAGTTGAGAATTTTTATTTTTCATACTATATTAATCTCTGTTCATGGTAGCCTAACACCACCCCAAAACTTTCTTCAACGTTCAAGAACAGACACCACTAAAAGAAGCCTGATGAATGCAATAGGCGACCTACAGTAGCCTGCAGAGTACAGCAGATCTGGGCAGTACTGTCAGGGTACTGTGAGACATTGTGAGGATCCCATACACCATTTAGTGGAAACTACCTGTGCTCAACACTGTTTCAAGTTATTTCAACACTGAGTACTCTGCTGTCATTTCCATGGTGTAAGCTTTCTTGCATGTGAAAAAAGCACGTGGATCTTTCCTGCCCTTGGAAGGGTACTGTGAATTACTACAACAAAGTTTACAAAGCACTTTGAGATCCCTGGATAAAGGTGCTGGATCAGTGAGAAAGATCTTTTCGTATGCTTATTTTTTTTTTTTTTTTCGGAGTATAACTCAGATCTTACTTTGCTTCCAGTGCCAGTGCAATGATGCCTGCAGCCATAGGTGCAGAGGCTGAGGTTCCAGTATGGCTGTCTGTGCAACGCTGCCTCAGGTCTGTGGTGATCTGGAAGAAATTGAATGTGTGAAATTTAGAACACAACTTCAGAAATCAGAACAGGTTTCATTTGCTTGAATGAGTTGCAGGTACATGGAAGTATTTCCTTCTTTCACTGCAAGGAAAGGCAAAAAAAAAGGTGTCTGAATACGTGATGTTACATGTTCTGAGCTTGAAGTCACTTGTGAACTTGGAGAAGTGTTCTCTGTATCGCACTGAAAACATAAGTTAGTCTCCATTTTTTTCATGGCATGATCAACAAAAAGACTTGTAAATTAGAAAAATGTACAGAGGGTTTTAAAACTGCACAGTTAGAACTCTGCCCTTCTATTTGCATTTACAGAGCACTTTCCATCCAAGAATCTCAAAGTGCTTTACAAACAGGAATGAACTAAATCTTACAGTGCTCCCTATATACAGACTGGTTATGCCCATTTTAGAGACTATAAAAGAGGTATGGAGAGGTAATTAGGTTGCCTGAAGTCAGACTGGAAGTATGTGGAAGAATAGAATACAGTTGGGCCCATGCCAAGTACCATGTTTAATCCTTCCTTCATGCCTTATGCAATAATTCACATGAAATTAAGCAACAATTCATTGAAAAACCCTGATGTAATCACAAATTAGCCCAGACATCACCAGCCAATTAGTTATTTGCAGCTTTAAATTGTTATGTATAGCTTAATTATATGCTGCTACATATTTTTATATGTCATCTAAGTGGATGTATAAACTATAATGTACAATACCAACTAGAGGCACAGCCTTCTACTTAGTGTTAGGATGTTTCTATCTCATAATGAATTTTAGGCAGATTCTTTCTGTAAGACAGTAAATCACACACAAAAATGTGTTTATTCTAAATTCTGCTTCATTCAGGCAATGTTAATCTAAAGTGATTCTAATCTATGCTCTTCTTTCCGAAGCAGTGGTTCCTAGCAAGAGCAAGGCAGTACAGACAAAAGTCACTGCTACCTAACAGAAGCTCAAGCAAAACCCACATGGACTTGAGAACAGATACTAGCAGACAGCAGTCCACAGCACGGAAACCTTCATGAAGGTGGCAGAGTGAATGACCTGTGACGCCAAACCTTATTCTCAGCATTTCAGCTGATCCCTGAGATTCAGTCACTAGTAGACATATCTGCCTGAGGGGCAGAGAAGAAGTTGCTTACACAGCTTCTTACCTAAGTATACAGAATTATTGTGTCTCCATTTCATCTAATTCACTAGTATCATATGTCATTTGCCACACGGATGTGCACAAAGATGGCAGAAGGATCGAAAACTCACAAAAAAGCACAGGGCATGTAGAAATGCCTATCTAGTTTTGAAACTGGAAGATACGCAAGACATGATCTGAAAAAACAGCCACATCCTATCTGGGCAGAATACAAGCAATTGCATGTAGGAGGTATAACTTCCAAAATGGAAGCTTCTAGAAGTTGAAAAAGATGGATTAAAGCATTTATAATGTCATATCCTTACATTAGTGAACTTACCAAAGGCCATATTCAAGAATAAAAAAGTCTAGAAAGAACCCTTTGTTCCCTATTATTTAATGCACACCTTGTTAAACAATTTCTTTTATCTGTCATCAGCTAAAAGTTGAACCCCATAAATAAAATGTACATATAATTTCTTTATCTCTTTCCTTCCCTCCTATTGACTGTGTATTAATTTAGACAATGAAAATTAATAGTGTTGGAAAAACCTTCTTGCATACAAACTCCAAAAATGCCCTGACAATATTAAGAGATGAAACTGCAGTAGAAACAGCCCTAACACTATGCTGCCTACATGTGCAAACGCAAGTAGTGATTTTGCAGGTGGGATTAACATGGCCAAGGACCACAGGATGACATGCACCCAAAAAGAGACATACAAGATTCAGGTATCCCATCTGGAAAAACACTGGTCAGTGCTGTGGTGAGGAGTGGAAGGGAGGGCAGGAAAGAGAGAGGGCAGAAAAAGGGACTAATACATGCTTCTCTCTTTTGTAGGCAGGTACCTTGTCCCCTTCAAAAAAAGTGGTGCAGCAGGTGCTTTCCTCAGAGGACCAAAGGGTAACAAAGCCTACAGGAACTCAGGCAGGGAGAAATGCCCTCATAGCAGCTTTTCCTTAAGAGACAGCCTCTCTCAATGCAGTGAAAAGCACACTGCATTGTGCTATCTGTGTTTCTCATCCTCTGGAAGAACATGCTTTCATAGTGTTTTTATTGTCTTGTAGCTACAGATATCAAGCACAATAAACCATGGCACCTCTTTATTTGGCAACGTTGTCTCTCACGTTCTCAGTGGATGTTGTGGTAGCAGTTTGAACTACAAACCCTTATCTCTCTCTTTCACTCAGCAAATGTTTCAGCAGC